>NC_089750.1:43981526-43984026 GCF_040412425.1 Macrobrachium rosenbergii | reverse complement strand
CTTTTTACAAATACCAGCACATTACTCTCTATGATAAATTAATTCATTTAGGTAAATAATTTAGATAGGAATTAGCCATTTACTCGGTTGGTGATGATTATTTGAGAAGATACGTAATTTTGTACTTATTATAATGAATTTTAATGATATGATGCCCAATTTCAAATAAGAATTTATTTTGAGTATTGAAAAGGTTTAATTGTGCAATTTGAACTCAATAGAGAATTTAATTTTTTTGTGTGATAATTTGATAAATTGTTTTTAATCTTGGTAATATAACGAAATTTTTTTTGATTGATGTATCGAGGAAAATTTTGTGTGTGGATGCAACGAGTATTTGATGAACCACTGAACACTGTTGTATCTGGCAATACGATTTAAGACTGTCGACAATTAGACGAAGCTCTAATTAAGACTAAATTCACCCGCTGTAGTGGCAAGGAAATACCAACAATAATAACACAAATAACCAGAACCAAAATAGTGTTAATCATCTCAATACTACTAACAATACACACAGTAACAATACTAATAATACTAATAATACTCGCATTATCATAATTTTAATATGAATCCAGGCGGCCGTCATAACAAATCCACACGCTTCTGTGACAGGTGACGATTCCAATCCTGACAAAAGCAGACTCGAAGCCTATACTGTAAATCATTGGCTAGCAGATGCAGATAGTCGTATAATTTCCTAGGGGAATAGGATGAAAGAGCTAAGATAATATATCTTGTTGTTCATTTCAGTTTCAGAACATGAGATCACGATAACTGAATCCACAAGTTTTATATGCAAACTTAATAACTATGTAGAATTTAAAGAAATTTGTTTATCACTTGGGAACCAGTAAATCATAGACTGATGGGTTTTATAACCTTAACTAGATTTCTTAACCCACAATATAAAACACTGCTAATTTATATGCAAGCGTGGAGAATGCAATAGATGAAATATGCGAAGATTTAGAGAAGAGCAGGTATTACTATAGGAGACAAGGATTGGTTTGGGGCTAGTGCCCAGAAATTAGTTGAGCTACTGGCATGCATTAAATTACGTGTCATTTGGAAAACTATATATAATATTCTGAGAAGATAGAGGAAAGAAAGCTTTCTGTGAAAAAATAAAACTTGATCCCCAGAAACAAAGGGTTTCCTCAAACATTGAAGACAAATGAGAGAAGAAATCCAAAAGGAAAGAGATAACCTATCCAAGGAATCTGGGAACAAATAGAAGCACAAATGAAAGGAAAGTCAGAAATAATAATCCTAATTTTAAACTGAATAATAAATTCTAAGGATAATTCCAGACAGCAGGAAATAGACAAAACATGTTCCAAGGGAAATATGCCCTGCAAATAGTTTAAAAAAAGAAATGGAATCCAGATCAAAGGAAGAAACAATCTAACAAAGAGGACTCCACAAACCTTATAGATATGGTCAAAACTCAAAACACAAACACTTCAACTCAAGTGAACTATTCCGCCCAAGGGCGAGACTCACGACAGCCTGGGTGAAACTGCGGGTATACAACTATTTTACAAATGAGTGTAGAAAACCTAGAATCTGCACGGTTTGTAAGAAAATAGACATTTAACAAAGAATTGTTTATTTAAAATATTGAAGAAGGAAATAAAGAAATAGTTGAATTAAGTAGTAACCGCTCAGCATCAAATAAGTCTTCAACCACGACAATTTATCCCTACACAGAATACTACAAGAAAGTCCCTTCAAGAAGATAGATTAAGAGTAAGAATTAGCAAATAGAGAAGTGAAGGTTCATCCGCACTATCCATATTGCAGAGTAAAGAAGTAGTATTCTTCCATGATGAAGAAGAAATAATCAGAAAGGATTTACCTATAATTAAAATCTAACACAGAATAAATTATGTACTGTCCTTATGGATTCAGTAGTACTCGTAAGCATAGATAAACACACATTACTGTTACTTAGGCGTTAAAGAAACGCTAATTCAGGGTCAAAGCAAGATAATAAAAGGAGTAGCGGTAAACAGATAAAGTTTAGGCAATGTGAACTGAAATAGGACCTTCGTCACATAAAACTGTTGAAAGTTTTATAGTTCTAGAAGACAGGCTCTTTCCTGCACAGGTAAAGTTGTTCTTATATAAATTAATGAAGAAAATGTGAATTATACTGAATTGCCGAGAAGGAAGGATTAACGTTACACAAGATAATAAAAAGAGCGATGCTTACGCTTGAAGAAGAAAAGCTCTGACCTAAATCTGATCAATTTGTCTGAGACGACTTCAACAAGCGACAAAGACATACAGAAAATAACTTATCATCAAGAGAACAATCAAATTAAAATGAATGGTAACGGAAAGGAGGAATTTCCACAATTACAGACTAGAAAGATAAGATGTGCACATCCAGAAATTATACCTCCAACAAAAAGAAGTGACCCAGAAATAAAATAAAGGTGATTCCAGTTCTGAATATGACAAGGAACAAGACATTGTATGAGGAGCAATTATA
>NC_089750.1:43729026-43969026 GCF_040412425.1 Macrobrachium rosenbergii | reverse complement strand
TTTCAGTATTTTAAAACTGGCAGTGGAAACCGACAACACACTATGGCTGAAGGGGCTACTTCAATTAAAGGATCCAAGGGAAGATCTTGAAAGTTTATGAAGTTTAGATCATTTAGGTATTGACTGCAGTGAAATAACGGAACAGGAATGGAAGGTATTAGAGAACTTTGAGAGTACTATAACTTATTCTGAAATTGACAAACAGAATGTTGTGGCACATTGCCTTAGAAAGACAATAATAATAAAAGGAGATTAACTTCCAACTTCAAGGTTGGCTTTTGAACAGATTAAACAAAGTATGTCAAGTTTTTCAGAAGGACACTCAGTATCTAGAATATCATCAGAAAATCCTGAAGGATCAGGAGGATAGGAGATTCATAGAGAGAGGAATATTTAAAGAAGACTGTTTTTCATTTCTTTTCACACCATGGTGTTAAAAGGACAGTGCAACAACCTCCTATTAGATAGTATTTGACTGTTCTAGACGGAAAAGGTGGGTTAAGCTTGAACGATTGTCAGGACGGGACCATGTAATAGCTGACCTGCTCAAAGTTCTGCTGCAGTTTGAAACTAAATCGCGGTTTGTATATAGTGACACAGAGAAGGCATTTTAATGGTGCAAATCAGGGAGGAGGATAGAGACTACACTAGGTTTTTATGGTTGGAAGATCCAACAGACCCTAACAGTAAATTGTTAGTGTATAGGTTTAGAGTTGTTTTATTTGGAGCTACATGTTCTCCCTTTCTGCTGAATGCAACAATTAAGAAACATCTGTCTATGGTAGAAGGTGACGTAGAAAGGATAAAAAGAGGACTATATGTAGATAACTTGCAGTTCACTAGCAATGGTGATAATGAACTAGTGAATTTTTTCTTTGAAGCAAATAAGATATTTGCAAGCCACATTTATATCTGAAAGAATGGACGCAGTAATAATGACTCGATGCAAACTATTGCTAAAAAGCACAAGTGGGATTAGTGCCAGAGAACAACAACTCATAAGGTCTAGGGTCTGTACTGGACAAAGAAAAAGATATCTTGACATTACAACAGACTAAGATGATTAGTAAGTCCAGTCAGACTAAGAGAGAAGTGTTGAGAACTGTTGCACAGATTTACGATCCATTACGTGCTTCTACCTGTTACTATTAGGGCAAGGATATACCTGCAGAATTTGTGGAAGCAACAACTGGATTGGGATGGGATGAACAACTCCCAGACCCATTACAGAGCCAATGGGTTGAGTTATCTGAAGACTTAGAAAAATGTCTTGATATTTTCTTTCCTAGGAATACTAGCCTAGGAAAGAGGGACTCCTTAAACATATTCTGCGCATGCCAGTGAGTTAGCATAGGGTTGCAGCTTCCAGAGTTAAGAACAAAAACTCTTATTTAATGATGGCAAAGGCAAGAGTAGCACCCATTAAAGAATTAACTGTTCCAAAACTTGAGTTGATGGCATTGTTGCTAGCAGCAAGAATGGCCAACTTTATTAAAGAATCCTCTGAGAAGGATGAGTCTGTAGAACTGCTCATTTGGTAGGACAGTAAAGTCGCCCTACGTTGGCTAGTACAGAAAAGTGTTCTTTCTGTGTTTGTGAAAAATAGAGGACAGGAAATAAACTCTTTAATTCCAGAGGCGGTCTTGTCCTATGTGCCTACAGATGTTAATCCCAGTGACCTGGTTGACATGGGGAAAGGACAGAAATGATCTGATAGTTCTTAGTTCTTCTGTGGAGGGACCCCTGGGTTAAAAAAAATTTCTCTGGCCAATTGATAGGCCAGTGGATTGGTGGACACTGCAGGAAGGGAAGAATAGACACTCACTTGCTGAATTGGGAGAGATTCAGCACGGTTAAAAAGGTCTATAGGCTCTACAGTGTGGATCCTACAATTTTTGAATAATTGTAGAGTTCAACCAGTATGAAGAGGCATGGGTGAATCCACCTTGAAGAACTCCAAGAGGCAAAAGAATAAGACCATTGCCATCATACAGAGGAATTTTCTTTCAAGAGGAATATAAGAGTTTGATTAAGGTAAGAAAAACCAAACTAGATCTCTATACACCAGTTGAATCTTTACCTGACACCCCTGGCGAGGTTCCTCACGCAGAGAGGCCCTGGCTTTTCTTCGCTCACGAAGAATAAGAGCCCGGGCCCTGACAGATCACCTACAAAACTTCTTTATCAGCAGCGTGATATTTTCACTTTCAAGACAAATTTCTTGGACCTTGGTAAATAGAAAAGGTATCATAGCTGGGATTGGGTTTATATCCGGTTAATGTGAGAACCGTGGCAGGACCATCAACTGCCCGAGCAACAATGGACCTGGAGTTTTCAGGCGTGAAACTATTCCCACGGACTGGACCACTGGATTCCAGGGGGTCTAGTTCGGGAATAGGACTCGCATTCTGTCTGGTTTGCCCATAATGTGATTATTAGGGTGGGGATGATTGATCTAGTAATGCTCTCAGTCCTATCAAGAGGTTGGCTTACACTTCGAGCCACTTAATCATGTTGTGCCATCCCCTTTGGGGGTAGGGTAGACGCGGACATTTGGGAGTCGGTTCACTTGTGCCAGCTAGTGGAGGAATGAACTCCATGAAAGGCTGATGATATCTTTTTAAGGTTTTGTATTTACTTTTTTTTTTTTTCCTCAATCTTATGACAAGTCAAAGGGGCAAGGTGTTTATGGATTTGGAGTACTCTGGACCCTTTGATGGTAGCGACCGCACGGTTGACAACCATTGAACCTCATCTGACAACCCTTAGAAAAGTCAAACAAATTCAGAATGCACAACACTGGAACCATATAACTCCAGTACAAAGGAAAATCCAATAAAAAGTAAAACTGCCTTGACTCAACCTTGACTCACTTTGACTCCTCTTTGGGAGTGGCAGTTGGTCAAGGTTTCTAGCCTTAGAAACTGACCAGAAAATATTAGCACTCAAGTTGGAAAAAATTATTTATTGAGCAGATAATTTAAGACTGAAATGTCATGACAAATAAAAGAAAAGACTTGGCTTATAGAGGCCATGACAAAAGTCAATCTGAAAATTATTTATCAATAAAAATATAGATAACATAAATATAAAAATAAAAACATGATACTATGAACAGTATTCAGGTAACATTACTTTCCTGAGAATAATAACGAGCCAGTTGAAAAGCAAATACTGTTAGACTCACTTAAAAGAGAGATACTCCCAAAGCATGATTGCAACTATATGATCTGTTAAGTAAAGAAAAGAGCAAACAAGTCTTTAAAATCGCAAAAATAAAAATTCTGAGGGCCAAGACCTACCTCTGGTAGAAAATAAAAAATTTTAGGCCAACCAGAGAAGTAAGACTGATACGTCCCAAAGTCAAGGCCACAATGTCAGAATTGCAACATGGACATGCGTAAAAATATTATCTAAATGAACCTGTATGCGCATATTGTGGATTCAAGAAACATGCCACAATGGAAGTGCAGCTAACCAAAGTGCATAAACTGTGGGCAAACCATCATGCAAGATCCAAAGAATGTATGTACTATATATACAATACAGAGTTGAGTACATTGCAAGAAAGAACTGAATGTCTGTAAAAAGAAGCTAAATTAGAATTGAAAGTGAGGAATTCAAGATCCGCCTAAGAAACGATATATTCTTTAAAAACAAAAACCAATAATGAAACAAAAATGCATACAAATAGAAATTAACGGAGGCAGAAAAGTAATTTTCAGGAAGAAATTAATGCCTTAGAAATAAAAAACTAAAGAATAAAGAATAGGATGTACTGATATGGATAACATTTTATCCAATTCATTTGAAATATTAACGCAAATAGAAACAACACAGGAGGATGCTACACAGAAATAACAGAGGAGGAATCTTATAGACTAGAAATTAAAGATAAAAAGGCCATTATAAGAACACTCAACTAAAAACAAAGAAACCAACAACTGTTAGATAAAACATCAACAAACAAAAACAAGAGATATGAAGAAAGAACAAAAACAAAACTAGTTAAGAATATCCCATTATCTCCCAAATAATAGTAAACCAATGGATACAGATATCCAAAATAATCAAGAAGTGGGAGACAACCATACCTTAGACAACAATGAATATGTCAAAGGAGAAGAGATTACTCCATCACCAATAATTGATACAACAAGAACAAATAAAGAAAGAAATATACATGACAAATCCTTGTGGATGTAATGATTAGGTACTGCTATATATGTACATAAAGTATGTTATGACAAAGTACCTGTAAACTCTTTAATGATCTGCAAATATTTATACCAGAATACGAATAAAACTATAATTGTGTAAATTTATAATTTATACAACCAACCCAATAAAAATTATGACTTAGACAAACTTAAAGAATTACCTAATAACACCAAAGAACCTATATTACTAGTAGGTGATTTTAATGCCCACAACCCGATGTGGGACTGTAATTGTACAGACTCAAATAGAGCAGGAGTAAAATAGAAGAATTATAGATTCATATACATTTGCTGCATAAATGACAACGAAATCAACACATATTAAAACACATGGCACATTTTCTCAATCGATTTAACTCTATGTACAACAAAATAGTATAGATTAGATTGAATACAGCTGACGAATTCTGCATACAAGTGACCATTTCCCAATATTAATTTCATTTTTACAAAATAACCTCACCAAGCATGTCCTCAATATAACATTTATAAAGCAGATTGGGGAGCAATATGCACCCACACTAGGATATCCCACCATTTGAATATTCAAAAGACCACAAATAAACTAATAAATTTGCTGATTTCATTACAATGCAGCTGATAGAGCAATACCAAAATCCAAATCTCATCCAACAAAACACAAAGTCCCATGGTGGTCTGAAAAACTAACAGAATTAATAAAAGTAAAACACCAAATTGGGAGACAATTAGATAATTTGAATAGAAAATTCAGTAAAATAAATAAATCATTACCGATACTAGAAGAAAACTTACAAAAACTGACTAAATTATTATTAGAAATTACCACATTAAAACTCCTCTATATAACAAAGTATCTGCAAAATTTAAAAGAGAAGTAATTCAAGGAAGAATCATTTCATGGAGAAAATATGTATCAGATCTCTTCTCACACACTCCCAGGAAATATGGGAAAATTTAGAAACAAATGGTACTCATGTTAAACCACCTAGACATGCCATAATAAAAAGATGGAAAAGAATGCTTGATCCTAAATAGAAATAAGTAATTTAATAAGTGAAAGCTATAAAAGTAAGTAGCGATAAAAATTTAGATGAGCATTTCCGAACTAGGAAAAATAATATAGAGTTAATAACACAAATTTTGAAACCACAGAAGATATTTATTATAATAGAAAGTTTAATATGGATGAGTTAGAATTTGCATTGTTGAACAGCAATAAATCTGCCCCTGGAGATGACAGTATTTGTTTTGAAATGATCTGCCATTTAGCACCTTTGGCAAAGGCATACTTATTAGAGTTTTATAAATCACTTATGCTTCGAAATTTATTTCCAAATGAATGGCGTGAAAGCTTATAATTATTCTATCCCCAAACTATGAAAAGATCTCAGTACTTAAACAATTACAGACCAATTTCAACTAGTTGTCTATGCAAATTAATAGAAAAATGGTAAATGCTCACTAACACGTGCACATTCGAAAACATGACGATTTAATTTGATTGTAGTCGTAACAGATCGACACTCGGATTCTCTATCTAACTTAGAAGATCACTATACGAAGAGGATTTGAACGAAACATATTACTATAATGTGTTTTGACATTGAAAAGCAAGTATATGATACTATGGAGGTATGCATTATTAATAAAAACGTTATACGAAAATAACATCCGTGACATTTACCTATGTTTATCCAAACTTCTTGACAAATCTAGTTTCAGGTAGAGAATTGATGATGTTCTGTCTAGAACATTTCCTCTTGAAATGGTGTTCCACAGGGAAGTCATTCTTAGTGGCACGCTGCTTTCATTTTTAGCAATCAATGATATCAGTACACCTACCTATTGGGTATTAAAAGTAACCTGTATATGGATGATTTTACATATATTATTCAGCATCTCGAATAAAACATGCAGAACGTAATCATTACTAAAGCATAATAAAATAGATGAATGGGCTTATCTGTAGGCTTTAAATTTTCCATAGATAAACCTGAAGCAATCATGTTTTATAAAATAAAAGGAAAAAAAGAGAAGAAATAGAATTTTGAAAATCAGAAACCATAGTATACCAATTGGCCAACCAGCAAAATTTTTAGGATTAGTATTTGATACTCACATGAACTGGAAAGCCCACATAACATACATGAAATCAAAATGTAAAAGAGCATTAAACCTAATTAAAAAAACTATCAAACACTACTTGGGGAGCCGATAGACATACCCTTACTTTATTGTATAAAGCAACAGTGCCGCTCATCGCTGATTGCGGAAGTGAAATATATGGCTCGCATCAGACGCACGCTGGAAACGGTAGACCCAGTTCATAATGAGGGCCTTAGAATATGTTCAGGAGCTTTTCGATCATCACCAACATCATCTTTACAAGTTGAATGTGGTGAACTACCTCTGTCTCTCCATAGAGAGTTAGTAACAATGAAGAGTGCTCTGAGAATTCAGACAAATGATTCTCCAACCAAAAAATTATTTGGATTAAGAGATGTGTTTATAAACAATCATCCACCTTCTTTCCCAATTAGAGCTACAAGATTGTTTGAGTTGTTGCTAAATATACATATACAATTACCTGTAATAATAAAATCGCTCCTCCTTGGACAATGAACAAAATGAGAATTTGTACACACTTGAAATATTTATCAAAAATCATTTATATACCCAGAACATAGACAACATGGCAGAGCATAATCCAAAAGGTCCACATTACGCAATATATACTGATGGATCTAAGTCACACACGGAGTGGGATATGTCATGTGCATCCCAAAAACAAAACGTGATTGCCCCTCTCTCCCAGACAAAGTTTGCATTTACAGCTGAGTTATGTGCACAGTATCAGCCATAAAAATAATAAGAGAAGTCTCATATAATAATTCTTTGTAATCTATAGCGATCTAGAAGTGCTATATAGCTTGGTCTAAAGCTATAATAAAATAATATTGTGGCTGAACATTATATAAAGTTCTCTCTCCATAAATTGTATAATAAGGGAAAAAATATTGAAATATGTTGGATCCCTGCCCATGTAGGGATTAAGGGAAATGAAGAGGCTGATAAAGCAGCCAAAGAAGCGGTCCACATGACAAGAACAGAGATGTAGACATCCCTATCAGTGACTATACAAGATATATAAAACAAAGTTCTGTGTAAAAATGGCAAAATATATGGAAACGAAGAACCTGAAAATAATAAATTAAAACAGATAAAATCCAGTGCGTTGGAAATGGAGTTCATCATATCAGAGAGAAAGACAAGCACAAGTAATTCTGACACGTCTTCGAATAGGCTATACTCTGCTTGACACATGGACACTTAATGAACAGTCCATGTGGCCCCTTCCCAAATGCCTAGATTGCAATGCTGATAACAGTTAAGATATACTGTGTGAATGTCCAAAATATAACTCAGCAAAGGACATCAGAATTTTGGAAATAGACTGATAGAAGAAATTTTGTCAGAATCTTCGCTAACATTCTCATAATAGCACCCCATTTTAATGTTTATGAGAAGCTGCAAATTAATTGGAAAAAAATCAGAATAACAGAATTTTAAAACAAAGTAAATTTTATGATTTTACCTAATTTATTTTGAATTTTTATATACCTTTTAGTGAGTATGTATGGAAGCATGAGTTTAAATGTATTTATTGTGAGTGTGTTCCAGTATGAAAGCGTATACCTTTTTAGAGCTTTTAATTTCATTTTCATTCATCATCATTGACAAGTGACTTATTAGGTCCCAGTGCTAGGCTTCTAGCCTAGACTTGTCATTCCATCCTAATCCTTCGGGCCAGCCCTATGAGAGCTGATGGTCAGCTCAGTGGTCTGGTTAAACTGTTTTAATAATAATAATAATAATTACCTGGACAACAGGGAAATAAGGTGTAAGGATAGACTAGAACACGCACAGTTACCCGAATCTGTTAAGTTTCCCGTACTACTGCCGAAGAGTTGCTATGTTACTCACCTAATTATTAAAGAACATCATGATGCTAATGCTCATATGGGTGTAAATGCAACTGTGGCGAGTGTCAGACAGGAGTTCTGGATCCCACAGATAAGGCAACTGACTAAGAGTTTAATACTGTACACCATTGTGTTATTTGTAGAACGCAGGGGAGGATGTATAGGCCCAATATAGTTCCTCCATTACCTGAGCTCAGGCGCATTATGGGTTAAGGGAAAAGGACAAAGCCCTGAGAAGGCTTATATCATCTTATTTACGTGCCCGATAACCAGAGGCATACATATGGAGCTAGTTGATAATCAGGCCTGTGACTCATTCCTCATGAGTTTTAGAAAATTCTGTAGCAGAAGAGGTTTCCCAGCACTCATGTTGAATGACAACGCCACCACGTTTGTAGCGGCATCAGAATACCTTAAGACCATGACGGAGAATCCCAGGGTACAGGAATATCTGTTAGATATAAAGTGTAACTGGAAGTTCATTCCAGCGAGAGCACCATGGTTTGGTGCTCTAAGGGAAAGGCTGATAGGACTTCTAAAGTCATGCCTAAAAAAGATCGTAGGCCAAGCCTTGCTCAGTTTTCAGGAACTGACCTGTGTGCTGGTGGAGCTGGAAGGAATTATCAATGACAGACCATTAAGTTACATGCCCGGGGATTTGATCAGTTGGAAATTTTAACCCCTAACCATTTGATCCTTGGACAAAAGCTTAAGTCCTTCCCAAGAGAAGTAGTAAACTGGGAAGAGATCTCCGGTGACCCTACCTATGGATGGAGAGAGTTCACCGAGAAAAGATTCCTGTATGTATCCAAGTTGTGTGACGACTTGTGGAAGAGATGGGAGAGGGAGTATTTAATAATGTTATGAGAGACCCATCGAGTAGGAATAGTGCATGGCTCTTGGCCCAGGATAGGGGAAGTTGTCCTCATTCATGACGAGGGGCCAAGGAGCAAGTGGAAGTTGGGCCAAGTGACTGAGTTACACATGGGGAGAGACAATGTCCCAAGAGTGGCTACTCTAAGAAAGGCACATAGCCAGCTTATGAGACCTGCAATTAAGTTATACCCCTTAGAGATGTGGCAGGAGACAAGGGAAACTAATCTTGCGATGGATACATTCAGTCAAGCACCCGCCCAAGCAAAAGGACTGCTCAAATAGCTGCAGAAGCCAGAAAGGCATTGATAAGCACAGGACTATTGTAAATAATGTAGGCATAAGTTTTCTTGCAGGGGAGTATGTCGAAACTTCGACAAGAGAGACTGTACTTTTCCGCAAGTTGTGTTATACAGTAAACCCCCGTATTCACGTTCTCACTATTCGCGGACTCGTGTATTCGTGGATTTCTCTGTGGAACGTATCTACCCATTATTCGCGGAAAATTCGCCCATTCGCGGTATTTTTCACCGAGAAATATTCACTAATTACTGTATTTTCATATTTTCATGACTAAATGCACTTTTTTGTGACAAAACTAATAAAATACTCGGGTATAAGCATTTTTTGAGGGTTTTTCTTGTGTTTAAACTATCAAAATAGGCAGTTCTAAGTGTTTTTAGAGGGGTTTTAAGTATTCGCAGGTTTTAGCTATTCGCAGGGAGGTGCGGTATGTATCCCCCGCGAATACAGGGGGTTTACTGTAGTTTTATGTATTCTCTTTAAATTTACGTAAAGTGGAAATGCACATTATGTAGAAGAAGGATATTATGTTTTGTTGTGTTTGTATTTAGTAATGAAAAACGTTGTCTTGGCTGTTTTGTGTGTTTATTTGTAAGTATACAGTACGTGTAATAATGCTTAACTACCGGTATCGGTTGTTTGTCCGGTGGTTAGTCAAAGGTTTGGCGTCTGTCAAAGACGGCCATAAAGTCAGTCTCTTCATAACCTTGATACAGAGTGGTTTGAGCTAGTAAGGACTCAAGAATGCAGCCATAGTTGTTGGTGCCTTCAGATCCACTTAAGTATTATTCATCTTAAAGTACATTTAGGGAAAAGTTCCTTTAGGAGATATGCATATCTAAATGTAAGGAGAATTTCTTGAGGTGTGTTTGGATGAGGATCATGAAATAGAGATTGTGCTCACGCCAATCTAACTACTGTATTTCAAGCTAGGAACACTGAATGCGCCAACAGTAAGTTTATATCACTTGTTTAGTTAATATACACAACCCAATATATTGATTTAATCTCAACCTGAACTATCATAAGAATGAAGTAACCTGGGTGTCGTAGTATAAGACTTAGGCTATGATTAGGTCAGTACGTTTCACATCGTTTAGGCTATACGATAACACTGACGATTTGAAATGCTCTACTTATTCTGAATGAGTTGGAATAGACAGGACCTGGTCCCTGTGGCATTCTGCTTTAGCAACTGAGGATGCTAGGATCAGCCAGTCATTCGAGTATCTCCACAGTCTTATCCCCTTTGTGTATGCCCACACGGAGACTAGTTGGAAATTCGGATGAAGACTTGCGGCACTGTTGCTAATACAAAGAAAAGGGCCTTGAACTGGTAGACTATTCCCATGGAGACAAACCATAGGTACTTCCTGGATATCTAGTACTCATCCTGAAGGCCTGTGGACACCATATAATTGCTCTCCCTGATTGGATGTCAAGGTGGACTTCAGTGTCTCCATGGAGGCCATCTGCTGGAGGTAGATATTCAGGATGAACAAGTCTAAGAAAGGTCGCCACCCTCCCGATGCCTTCTCCACTAAGAAAAGGCAGCTGTAGAAACCTCTTGAGTGGTCATCCACAATCTCCACTGCCTTTTTCTTGAGCTCGAGGATTGGGGAGGAGGGGAGCATACCACGACAAGGGCCTGTCCTGTGATGCACTGCTGTCCTGTTCGGATTGTCTCCCCAAGTGGGGTGTGGGCCATATACTAGTGGGGTATTTGCAGTGTCGGAAGGTAGACTGTACCTCTGTCTCCGGGCAGACACTGTCAATTCATGCTTTGTTAGAAAAAAGGGAGGATGGCGCCGACCCGACCCAATGCTTTGGAGGAAGTTGCAACAAGGTCTCTCTGCTTCCAACATGTCCTGCTGCTTGGATGGGCAACTGCACCCTCCAACTGGAGGGGCAGGCAGAAGGGCAGGATGAGTGTTTGTACTTCCTGCTTGGGATGTGCTCCGTCCCCTGTCTGATCTGCTCTGATATTGAAACTGGGTACCCTGCTACTGGAACATCTAAAATGGAGTTGCTTGTATGCAGCTGACAGCAGGGTGACTGGGTGTGCACTACTGGTCCTCAATCTGCACCACCTCCTCGAAGCGTGAAGAAACTCTTGACATTTGGTCTGAGAGAGGAGAGGGGCACCTGATGAAAAATGCCTTTGTGCCTTGGGGTCGCAGTGACACTCCTCTCTCAAGAACTGCAGCAGAGGGAATCACAGCATTACTCCTCATGTTCCATCAAGGAATGAGGGTGCCATGGCCATTCTCTTTGACATCTGGAACCTCCTGACTTAGCCTCCAAGATGGCTGATGTTTTCCCCTCTCACAAGTCCCAACTTGAAGAGGGGCACAGAGAAACCCCTCGTCTCCCAGTTGCAAAGGGAGGAGACACTGGAGCTTCCAATTGTTTGGAACACCACTGCCTCGACTTCAACTGTGTATCTGTAGGAAGAAATGGTATGGCGAGGGGGGTCTCTCGAAAACCACTGAAGACCTCCTTTTAACCGTGGTGGGTTAACTATGTGGCCATGCATATACTTAGGCCTTGCAGACCCAAAAAGACGAACAGTATTAGTCCACCCTAAAAAACAGCACTGCTGCTGACAAACATCTAGCTGCTTTTCTGTTCTTGACAAAACCTTCCCCCAAAAACTTTCTTACCTGTGTACAAAAATTCCTGACAAATTTCCTCTAAAGGTGTCATTAGCTGATGAATCTGATGGCTCTAAACACAAAAATTATTTAAACATGTCTAAGAAAATTCTAGCTAGATTTCCTCCAAGTATTCATTAACTGATGGGGGTGATACCCCTTACACAAAGGTATACATAGTAGTCAAGGAAAAACTTTGCCTAATTTCCATTACAGAAATTTCTAGTTGAATTTCCTTAAAAACTGCTCATTAAGTGCTGGTGTCTGCACAAAAGCATTTACACACATCAAGGAAAAATTCTTGTTAAATTTCCTTAACAACTACTCATTTGTGATGGCTGTTAGGGAAAATTCTAAACAAACTTCCCTCAAAAAAGCTGTTCATAAGGTGATGGGTCTTGATACTTATGAGCCCCAACACAAAACAGACAAATTTCTAAGGCACAAACAAAGTAAAATTGGAAATGAACTACTCAAGGTACTCCTCTGGTACCAGGGTCTCTCCATTCCAATGTATGCTTCCTCCTCGGTGATTGGTTTACTTAGCAGTGTCTCCCCCCCACCCCGGTTTTGTCTGTTCTCTCCTCCTGGAGGAGGGATGGAGCCGTCTAGTAACGTTGCTCCTGCAAGTTGTTATCTACTGCGAAGCAACCCACCAAAGGAGAGAAAGAATAGGGGGTATATACTTCAGGTGGCATTAAGATCAAGATCAGATTGACTCACTTGGCTCTCCTTCCACTAGCGAGGAAGCTTCCTTCCTTCCCCCTCTCTGACTCTCAGGTGTCAAAGTCTGTCTCTCTCTCTCTCTCTCTGGTCTGGGCCTCTTGTCAAAGTCAGGGGAAGGTGGGGGGAGGGGTCACCCACGGGATACTCACATGGGTTACCAAATTGGATTCTCAAACCTTCCTGAAAGATATCCAGCCTCCCAACATAGTTGTAACTTCTCCATCTGTCTGGCACAGGAGGTGAAGGAGGGAACACTGGAAGGCAAGGAGAAGGGCAAATTGTTGGTTCCTTGGAGGAAGTGCCCTTCTTACGTTGTCTCTTCTCGTAGAGAGAATGGGGTGAACCACCCTATACATTAATCAAATGTACCCTCTCCTATGCATTCATCCCTGACACGAAAAACACACAAAGTTGTCTACTACAATCAGGGGCATAAATTTACTACAGGGCTTGCCCTTGCCCACACAAGGAAATCAGTTTTTGAAACCTCCACTGAAGCAGTCAGAAACACACAGAATGGGCAATGAAACACACATCTGCACTACACAAGTTATGTCACACAAGGAAGGTCATCCACGTGGCTGGGTCACACAAAGAAAAAAAGCAATACAAAAACAACTATATACTGCACAACACTAAAGTACAGAATTACTGGAGGAATGCAATGGCTCTATGAGGGCAAGATGCTGACGTGAAAGTGAAGAAAGGACATCAACATGTGACATACTCGTACACAAAAGCACATGTCATTTATGCAAGACGAATGTCAGCAGACCAAGAAAGCTGACAAGAAAATGGGTGAGCTAACCAAGCTAAGGTCACAGGTGACTCATAAGCCTACTCATTAAGCATTTTTTTTTTTTTAGCAGACAGCTGCAGCACACTTTGCGCTGAGTACGCCATCTATAAAAGCATAGTTTGTAATCCTATTGGAACAAATGAGGTTTGTATTCCAGGATTATCAAAATCATTTGAAATTTTGTCTAAAAAAAAATGCGCAAATCTTTTCTCTTCTTTATGCAGATCCCCTTTTTAGATGGACGGTAACATAAAGCTCTTCAGTATTCTTATCAATTTGGGACTGATAATGAGAACTGATGACTTTAAAGATCTTGAGGAACTTACAGGGTTTTTAGTACAAGTATGCTGGATGCTACTACCAAGAGTAATAAAAATAAAAAATATATGTATTGAAGAGAAAATGTACATTTATCACTTGATCAGCAGGGTATGCCATAAGTTTTATTCAAAATGTTTGCAGCCTCACCAACAATGCATTACAGAAGAAAGACTTGTAATGGAAAAATAATTGTCTTTGTTTTTATTTTTCTTGGGCTTTAGCTTATATGATAACAATTATTTGCAAAAAATTAATAGAATTTTCAACTTATCTTTAGGATGCATAAAAATCACCTCCTCAGACTACATTGTATTATACTCGAACCAAGTGTATCAAAAATGTCAGCAGAAAATAATTGATGAGGCCTTCCCATAATATGTTCAATTGTTTGCTTATCTACAAAATATTTAGGTTTTCCTTTGTAAATTGACCTAGAGTGAAGTAAAAACTGCCAAAATGGAAATTATAACATTTTGACTAAGCTAAAAATATAAAATTTTATATTCCATCGAAAATTTCTTTTTATTCTAACTATATGCAATACTGCTTAGAAGCACAAACGTAAAATGAGAGGTATGTACGTATACTGCCCTGCTCCATTGATGTCATCATCATCACTGCCAAAACATTTATGCAACACCAACACCACCACAAAACACTGATCTATTTATATCTCTATAATTTACAAAAACATTTCTGGACAGTAGTACTTCATGGGCTATTGCATAACTGTTAGCCATCACATACAAGCCACTTAATCCCTTGAGATTGTGTTGATGTTAACTAAAGTCAACATTATTCCCAACTGTTGAGATTCTAACGACTTACATAATGTGAATAAAAATATTTCTGCAAATGAGATCATTTGGATGATATCTAGAAATTGCATAGAGTTAGTTATTGCTACTCTGGTTGGACTGATGGAAAATTATGGAAATGATTGCAGATCTTTTCTTATACTTTTATATGTAATGGCAGACATAAATAGAGATAAATTATGCCAGTACATCATTAGAAAGACAATTTATCAAAATTCCACTTCCTGTAAAATATGACATTTTCATAATTAAATAAATTTTCATATATACTTACTAAGTAATCAAATAGCTAATGTTTCTAACTCGTGCGGCAACTTTTTAAAAAGTTCATGTAGTGCTTCTACTGTTTTGTGTAGGTGATAGGCCCCGCCCATATTGAATGGAGGTGGGATACATAGGCATATTCTACTCCAAAACATTAAAGCACGGTAATGACTTTGAAACAGAAAATTTGCCAGCACTGAATGCAATGCTTGTTGTTTCCTTATCTGGTAAGAGAGCTACTGCAGGTGAATACTGCCTCTGTTTGGTGCTCATCTTAACCTGTAGTGGCGTGGCTGTTGAGCCGTGGGTTGCCTCTACTTAAGTGGGAGCTTTGCAGCGGAGGAAAGGCCCAATTGCTAGCAAAGCATACAAAAGATGCCCTTGCCCTGGGCGCAGTGCCAAAAATAACAAGCAACCAGAAAATGCTGCCAACTACTCTGAAAACACTTAAAAACACCACAACCTATCCACTAAGACTGGTGGATACTCCAGGTACATTGTACCCCTAGGCTCCCCAAAACTTGAAAACCCTACACCAAGGGTGAAGAGATGGTAGAGGAAAAAGAGTGCTTCCTATGATTCCTCACCCAACTCCATGCCAACCACCGATAATGGTCCCAAAGTACTGCAATTACCAACCACAGTTTCCACTTCCTTCAAATAGTGGGAGGCGAAAATAGACCTGCACTTCCAGTAGGTCGACTGAATAATGGAATGGAAGTCAGGGACATACTATGCCAGAAGCTCATGAGGTTGATACCGCTTTAATATCATGAGATTTCACTTTAAAATTTGGTAAAAGAACCTCCTAGATCTGGGAATGTGCCTCTGAAATGAAATCCAGCAGGAAGAACAACAATGAGTTCTTAGAAAGAGGACGAGAGGGGGATCTTAACTGAACACCAGAGGTTATTGGATGGACCCCTGATCTTTTCTGTCCTATTCAGAAAGTATCTAAGAGTTCTGACTGGACTGAGTTCTCTCTCTTCTTCTTCGTGGCCAAGAACATCCATTAAATTCTTAGTGGCTTGGACGTGTATTCGTTCTTGGCCAAAAAGCCTAGGGTGAAGGAACAGACCACATCTCCTTGGGAAAACCTACCCTTTTATCACTGGCTTGAATTTCACTAATACATTTAGCCATAGCTAACGCAAAGAGGAAGAGTGTCTTGCTAGTGAGATTCCTAAGGGAAGCAGAACAAAGAGGTTCCAGGAGATCAAATTGTCCGTTTTCTGCTTCATCCTGTCGAAGGACTGAAGTAGGTCGTTAATATCTGAACGTGACGAAAGATCCAGGCCTCTATGTTTAAAAACCAAGCTAAGCATAGCTCAATACCAATTAATGGTGGAGGAAGACAAATTCCTAGAGTTCCTCAGATAAAGGAAGAAATCAGCAATCTGTGTTACAGAGGTCTCAGAAGAAAAGACATTGTGGTTGTGACACCACCAACGAAAGACTGCCCACTTGGCCTAGTAGACGAGTCTAGAAGATTTTTGCCTGCACCATGCAATAGTCTCTGCAGCTCCTCTTGAAAACCCTTTCGCTCTGACAAGCTTGCGGAGCAGACAACCCTTGGTGGTATCTTCAGAAGTGAGGTTGTCTGAGTAAAGACCATTTTTGGGGAAGGTGTCTTGGATAGTCTACCAATAGCCAAAGGTCTGCAAACCACTCCCTCAGGGGCCAAAATGGGGCTAAGTGTCATAGTTGCATTCTAACATGATTGAAACTTGTTCAACACCTCTCTGACCATGCTGAAGGTGGAAAGGAGTACAGATCCAGGTTGGATCAATCTTGCAGCATGGCGTCTGTTGCCCAAGCAAGAGGAGCAGGGGCTGGAGAGCAAAATAGCAGAAGGCAATGGTTCTTGGAAGTGGCAAACAGGTCTATTATTGGCCTGCCATACAGTTTCCAAGGGTCTAGGGGATCCAAGGTCCACTCGGCAGGAAGGATCTGGCTCCAACAGCTTAGCTCGTCCGCCAGCACATTCAACTTCCCCTGGACAAATTGTGTGACCAGAGTCACTCAAGTTTGACCTGCCCATATGAGTAGCTCTCTTGCTGCCTAGTAAAGAGAAAAGGAGAGTGTCACCTTGTTTGTAGATATATGCTAAGGCCATGGTACTATCTGCATGTACCACTTCCATCTTGTTGTGGACCATGGATGAGAAACTCTGAAGGCCTAGCTGAACTGCTTTCAGTTCTCTCATGTTTATATGTACGCTTAGCTAATCCGAGGTCCATGTACTGGATACTTTCTGATTCCCCAGTAGAGCTCCCCAGCCTATGTCCGAGGCTTCTGAATTAAAGTTGAGGTTGGGGCTTAGTGGTTGAAGAGACTTCCCTTCTGACAGTCTTTCTTTTGACAGCCACCACTGCAGGTCCAATTTGATCTCTGAGGTGATCAGAAACACGTGGGTGTCTGGCTGTGTTTTCCTGTCCCAGTTGGCCTCCAGAAAGAACTGGAGCACTCTCATGTGAAGACTGCCTAATCTGACAAACATCTCTATGGATGCCTGAGTCCCCAGCAGGGTCATCCACTGTTGAGCCGAGCAAGATGAAAGGATAGAAAACTGGACCAACTGGAGGCAGATGGAAATTCTCTAGGGAGATGGACAACCCCCAAATAGAGGATCTCTTGCTACGGGTTTAACTGGGACTTTGGAGGTTGATAAGAATGCCCAGTTCCTGGGTAAGAATCAGAATCTTGTGCAAGTCCTTCGTGCACATTTCCTTCGAAGGGGATCAAAGCACCCAGTCATCCAGATAAAAGCTGATGTTGATCCCTATTAACCCTTAAACGCCGACTGGATGTATCATACGTCGACTAAAATTGTCTGTTGGGTGCCGAGTGGACGTACCGTACGTCGACTACAAAAAATTTCAACCTTCGGTCAACTTTGACTCGACCGAAATGGTTGAAAAACGCAATTGTAAGCTAAAAATCTTACAACGAAAAACGCAATTGTAAGCTAAAAATCTTACAATCTAGTAATATTCAATCATTTACCTTCATTTTGCAACAAATTGGAAGTCTCTAGCACAATATTTCGATTTATGGTGAATTTTTAAAAAAAACTTTTTCCTTACGCCCGCGCGGTAACTCGGCCGAAAATTTCAGAAATTCTTTCGTCATTTTGTCGTAAGTTTTGCACTGTTTTATATTAGCCGTTACATATGAAAATGTGCGCAATTTCATGTAAAATATAGCAACATACAACCCATGGTTGTAGCTTTTATCAGTTTGGAAATATTTTCATATAAACCACGATAACTGGCAAAATTTCAACCTTCGGTCAACTTTGACTCAACCAAAATGGTCAAAAAATGCAATTGTAAGCTAAAACTCTTACATTCTAGTAATATTCAATCATTTACCTTCATTTTGCAACAAATTGGAAGTCTCTAGCACAATATTTCGATTTATGGTGAATTTTGAAAAAACTTTTTTCCTTACGCTCTGCGCCAGAAATTCTTTAAATCACGTTGTCGTAATGTTTGCACCGTTTTATATTAGTCGTTACATAAAGTTTTATATATGGAAATGTGTGCAATTTCATGTAGAATACAACAGAAAATAACTCATTGTTGTAGCTTTTATCAGTTTTGAAATATTTTCATATAAATCACGGTAACTGCCAAAATTTCAACCTTCGGTCAACTTTAACTCGACCGAAATGGTAAAAAAACGCAATTATAAGCTAAAACTCTTACATTCTAGTAATATTCTATCATTTACCTTCATTTTACAACAAACTGGAAGTCTCTAGCACAATATTTCGATTTATGGTGAATTTCTGAAAAAAATAACTTTTTCCTTACGTCTGCGCGTGGTAACTCGGCGAACATCTCAGAAATTCTTTAAATCACGTTGTCGTAATGTTTGCATCGTTTTACATTAGTCGTTACATAAAGTTTTATATATGAAAATGTGTGCAATTCCATGTAGAATACAACAGAAAATAGCTCATGTTGTAGCTTTTATCAGTTTTGAAATATTTTCATAAATCACGATAACTGAAATTTCAACCTTCGGTCAATTTTAACTCGACCGAAATGGTCGTAAACGTTGTGCTAAAACTCTTACATTCTAGTAATATTCTATCATTTACCTTCATTTTGCAATAAATTGGAAGTCTCTAACAATATTTCGATTTATGGTGAATTTTTGAAAAAACATTTTCCTTTCGTCTCTGAACATCTCAGAAATTCTTTAAATCACGTTGTCGTAATGTTTGCACCGTTTTATATTAGTCGTTACATAAAGTTTTATATATGAAAAATGCGCAATTGCATGTACAATACAACAGAAAATAACTCATGGTTGTAGCTTTTATCAGTTTTGAAATATTTTCATATAAATCACGATAAATAGAAAAAATTCTACTTTCGGTCAAATTTAACTCGACCGAAATGGTCGAAAACTGCAATTGTAAGCTAAAACACTTACAGTCTAGTAATATTCAATCAATTAGCTTCATTTTTCAACAAACGGGAAGTCTCTAGCAAAATATTTCGATTTATGGTGAATTTTTTATAAAAACATTTTTTTACGTCCGCGCATTACGAAGTCATGCATCATTTTGTGATAATATTTTCTCTCTGTTGCTTTGTTCGTTTACAATTTGTTATATACCAAAATCATCGCAATTTAGTGTACAATACAAAGAAAAAAAAAACCGTTAGCTTTAACCGTTTTGCTCACAGCGATTTGTATAAAATTATATATGAAAATTTTTTTGCCCTGTCATATATTTCAATATTTATATATGGCGCAGTGTAATAAGGTGCCAAGCGCCGTTTTTAAAAAATGATAAAACGCATTTAAAGTTTGCCAACTATGAAAACGCTTATAAAAGAAAAACCAGCCAAACGATTTCTATTCATACCTCATTTTAAAGGAAATTTATTCGCATTACATATGCAAAAATCATTATAGTATGTTTTGTCATTTAAGGCAATGAGGTAAAAAAAAGTGTTAATGAACACAAAAAATGTTTTCATACTCAATTAAAGCATGTTTTTGTGAAAACAACCTTATTTATCCTAATAATGCTCTAAAATTATTATTATAACATATCTGAGTAAAATTTCCATGAAAATATTATAAAACAAAAACATCCTCCTACATCCACCACGACCTTCACTGGTTGATTTTTATTCTTATGATGTAGCAGTGAGAACTCGCTAAGGGCGAAATTTCCCTTTGTTTTGCATGGATTTTCGAACCTTTTGCCAGTAACATAAGGGGACAAAAGTGTGTGTACAGGATAGTGCTGTACTTTTTAGCTGCTCGCTCACAATAAAAAAACCAGTTCGGCCGCGGTGGCGCTTGCCACCTTTTGTTACGCCAGCCCCTCATATGATAATGATATTTTTTCATTTCTGATGGTTGCATACAAAACTTCAGGCAATGACAAAAAAAGCCAAAAATGAACTCTTAATCTTAAAAACTAAGCGTGATGTGATTTTTTTGAAAAAACTTTTTTCGCTTTAGCGGAGCCGGCATACGGGAGACGTTTTTGTAAATAGAGGCTCGGCGTTTAAGGGTTAAGTGGAGCCACTTCGAGAGAGGAGCGAGGAATCAAGTAAATACTTGAGGGGCTGTAAAAAGGATGAAGCGAAAGGCCTGAAACTGATATACCTTATCCTGGAAGATGAACCTTAGATATTTCTTGGAAGCAGGATGAATCAGAATGTGGAAGTATGCATCCTGCATGTCTAAGGTTATCACCCAGTCACCCTGGTGGATGGATGAAAGGAATGAATGGCTTGTTTCCATTTTGAATTTTGTCTTCAGGACAAAGTGATTGAGGGTGCTCACATTGAGGACTGGTCTCCAGCCCCGATACTTTTGGTACCACAAAGTCGGTTGTAAAAACCCGTGTTGGTGTTCTCGACTTCCTCTACGGCCCTCTTCTGGATGAGGGAGGAAACTTCCTCCAGAAGGGCCGAATGTCTCTGAGCCTATCGAGTATGCTGTCAATGTGATGGGAGAAGTGACTAATGGGGACTCTCCAGTAACAGGATGACGTAGCCCTCCTTCAAAACTTTGACAATCTAAGGCTCCGCTCCTCTTATCAGCCACTTTTCCCAAAACTCGAAAAGTCTGGCTCCTATGGGTACATGAAGGACCTCCTCACTTTCTAGGCACTGTCTTGGCAGAGCTCTTCCTGATGGTTTTGGCCGTGAATCTGACATTTGCATGGGTCCTGAACTGTGTTCTAGGTCTACCTCCATGAAAGGGCTGCTGCTGGAGGGGTGAGGAAGTCATGGCTTGAAAGGCAGATAAATCCTTGGGACGCTTGGATGACTGGGCCAACAAATCTTACTTCGTTTTTTTCTGTAGGCCCAATGCAGTTACCTTCACAGTGTCCTGAGGGAAAAGGTGATGCTGGTCCAAAGGCAAGAACAACAGAGCTGACTTCTGAGTTTGAGTGATTCCCTTAGAAGTGAAGGAGCACCAGGGCTCTCTCTTCTTCAGAACACGATATGTAAAAAGAGACGAAAGCTCTAGGGAGCCATCTCTAATTGCTTTGTCAGCACACGACAAAACCCCAACCCAGTTGGAGGCAATATCTTCCGCTAGGTCCTGGTAGTCCTCTATCATCTTAGCAAGAGCACCCACTGCCCAGTTAAAAAAAAACTAAGGACTTCAAAAGCCTTGAAAATAACCTTAACTCAATGGTCTCGTTCCGCAGAAGAAAACATTATCTTTGCCGACAAGAATGCAGAATAGTCGATGAGACCAGAAAAGCCCCTTTGGGAGGAGGCAGTGACTCCCAAAGAAGGAGCTTTGCCAGTCACGCAAGATAAGTACCTCCAGCTAATTAAGCGAGAGGGAGGAAGGGCAAAAGGTGCTTTGCCCTGCTCCGTTTTGGCTGAAAGCCACTCTCCCATCTCCTTGAAGGACTTTCTAGATGACAAAGAAAGTACCATCTTGGAGAGTCTTGTCCTTTCATCCGGTTGATTTCTCATAAAAAAAGTCAAAGCAGGCGAGACCAGGGCAGCTGGGGTGAAAAAAGGTGGGAAAATTTGCCAAAAGATACCTCAACAAAGCCACATCAGCTGAGGGAGGCGCAGGTTCTTGATCGACCTCTTCCTCTTCTGAGGAGACTGGGGACAAGATGACATCCTGAGAAGTTTTGGGAGCAGAGGAAGCTCTATTCAACAAGTCCATGATATGGGCTAACTGCCGCTTAATGGCAGCCAGAGTCAGCTTGTCCTGATCCAACGGCGAAGGCGAAGGAGACCATGGTCTCTAAGCATACTGGAGAGGTGATGAGTGCTTGGGAGCAGGCACTGGATTCCCAGGCACTGGATTCCCAGGCACTCGGACACCAAACATTTGGCAGCGGACATTGGTAGCTTAAGAGTCGTCACTGGGTGCTTGGGAGCCAGGTGAGGGTGCTCAGCCATTGAAAGCTCAGGTGAGAAGGCCTCCGGACTGTCCCATGTAGACAAAAGTGGATGCTGATGAGCAGTGGCAAGGACAGAAGGGTTCACAGCATAACTACAAGAAGGCTGGGAACTGGTACTAGCCTTCTTATACCACTTAATGGGAAGTGGATCTGGATGGCAACCAACATCCTCAGTAGGCCTCTTAATAGAAGAGCTTGAAGATAAGTGATGCACCTCCAAAGACATGCCTTTCCAATGGCCATCTGCCAACACCTGGAATTGTGCAACAGGAGCGCCTGAGGGGTGACTAACCGTGGGCAAACCCCAATGGCCTCCCTTGGACGGCCAGAATGTCTTCTCCCAGGTTCAGGAGAGCAGGACAGTGACCTTGGTCTAGGAGAACCGTCGGGACGGGTAGCCACCTCTTCCACTTGCACTCCACTCTCACTTGTCACTTTTTCTGCAAACAATTTATCCATTATAACTTTACGTGACTCTCCTAACTATGCCACTGTACTTACAGTACTACCATGTTAATTTTCTTATCAAACCTGGATTCGAAACTGACGATGGCATCAGGGTTGGAAGCAAGGGAGTCAGGCATGGGAGTAGGAGGTTGAATAGCAGGAGGGCAAGGAATAGGATAAGCAGTTGGGATAGGAGTGGCAGGGAGAGCAGTAGGACTAATCTGTGAACTAGGTTTGGGTGTAGATTCTACACTAAGGGAATGCCTCTCGGCTCTAAAAGCCACTTTTCTCTTCCTAGCTCTCTCTAACTTGTCTGAGTGAGACTTCAAAATCTTCCATTGTTTAATATCCCATGAAGAACACTCATTACAAGTTTTATCCATGCTACACTCTTGCCATCTACATTTGCTACAGATTGACTCAAGATCATAACAAAATTTTGTTAGCCTAGTCTTACACCCTTCACTGCAATAGCAAATACTCAAATTGCTAGAATCGGACATAATTCAGCAAAAAACTGGGGAACTAGCACCAAACCTTTTAGTAAACTATCCAAAGCTTGCTGGCTACCAAAACAAAGTACTGTAATTGTACGTCACCAAAGTCTGCAAAGACAAGTGAAGAAACCATCAATAAAGCTGCTGCAAATGGCCTTGATGCATGCACCAGAGCTGGCAGAAACAAACTGTCTCTACCTGCCAGTTGTTTCCCATGTTCTTTGATAGTGGGCAGGGCCTGTCACCTACACAAAACAGTAGAAGCGTTACTGCGAATTTTTAAAAGTTGCCAAGCGAGTTAGAAACGTTAGCTATGTAATTACTTGGTAAGTTGCTTATATGGAAATACAAGTGCAACCCTTCACGCTTTACATAGGAGACTTACCCATTGGTGGGGGGAGTCTGGGCAAATCTCTGAACTGACTGGTTGGCTCTACCCACCCAGGAATACCTTCCTGGTCTGGAAGAGCTGAGGAAGGAATCCCTCACCTCTAGCTTGCTGGATATATGGGATGCTGCAACAGCTGGACTTCTGGCCTTTAAATAATGAGTTTGCATCAATACTTTTAAAGAAGGCTTGGAGGAACCCAAAAATGTCGAGACAATAAAATTTTCTAATAAAACCAACAGGTTTGTTTCACTGTCTATCTGTCTCTCCCCTTGTCTAGAGAGAGGGGGGTGACATGCATCCCATCCATCTACAAAAAGATGAAGGATAGGATGCCCCGTCTTGTATCACTTGCAAAACTCGTCTGCCCAGCACGACGGCTCGCTATTGGCCTTTCTGCCTAAGAGAGACAGGTAAAAGAGAAAAGGGAGATCAGTCTCTCACATACATTCTTGCTTACTGAACACCTTAGAAGAGATGCTACCTTCCCCCTCAGGGGAGCCAGATGAGCTACACAACTTGTTGGGCAGCCACCACAAGACCCAAGGAAAAACGTGTCCAAGGACTTGTGGGCAACATCCCTAAGGTGAAATGAGGTAAATGTGGTCTGGCTTGACCACATACCTGCTCAAATTACCTGTTGAACTGACAGGTTCTTCTGAAATGCAAAGGCCAGAGCGATGCCCCTAACTTCACGAGCTCTCTGAAGATTAAGCTTGGTTGAAGTCTCACTGTGCCCAAAAGAGATTGTATTCTTGGACACATCTTTCTTGGCCGAGCCGTAACTAACAAAGAGGCGTCGACACTCAGGTCTGAAATGTCAAGTTCTCTGAGGTAGTATTGTAGTACCATAACTGGTCAAAGTAGCATCTCGTCCCGATCATTACCTACAAAGTCCTTTCGGGAGGGGGGTCAAAAACGACTTGAATCTGGCATCAGGGACCGACAGATTCTGAGTCTTGGTTACAAATTCCGGGACAAACTCGAGCATAACAGATCCCCATCCCCCTCGAATGCTAAGCATCAAAGGCCATGAAGCTCACCTACTCTCTTCATCAATACCAGTTCAAAACTTCTCAGGAGCATAAAGATCTCCATGAGGCCAAGAGATCCATTCTCTTCAACCAAAGGACTTGGCCAAGGGCAGCTCTAGAGCCCTTAATGGCCAAAACAGAGATAAGCTTCTCTTGATGGTAAAAGGAGAGAAAGTTTGCTACCTGCTAAAGAGAAGCTCTGACTGGAGAGATACTCCGTTGACTACATCAACTACAGAAAGATGGCCCATTTCCCCTAGTACACAGCTGCTGAAGATTCCACAGGTATCCAGACATCACCTTCGCTATGTGTAGAGAAACAACCCTCTCACTTGCAAGAGACACTGGATAGTCTCCAGATGTGAAGTGCCAGCACTTTCACTGCCCGGTGAAACCTCTCGATGTGCAGCTGGCACAGAAAGTTGAGCCATGGGGGATCTCTCTCAGGACCTTGGATAACAGGACCAACAGGTCAGGGAACCACTTGGTGTGTGGCCACTGGAAGCTACCAGAGTTGATCTGAAATTCTGGGTGATCAAAGCCCTGTTAAACACCTGATGAATCAGACAGAACAGAGGGATGGCATATGTCTCTGAAATGTTCCCTGGGTGCTGGAAAGTGTTCTCCATTGCAACCCATGGTCCAGCACAATTGAGCAGAACACTGGTAACACTGGTAACTTTCCTGTTGAACAGGGTTACAAAGACCGTAACTCAAAGTCTCTCCGCAATGTCTTGGTGTAGGGGCTCTGTCCCTATCACCAGGCTCTGGCAACTGAGCTTGTCTGCCACCACATTCTGAGGCCCTGGAATGCACCTGACTGACAGGTCCAACATGTGTGCTACTGCCCACTCGTGCACCTGCACCACCAACTGTGCAGCTGGAAAGACACTAGTACCCCCTACTTGTTTCTGTATGTTACTAACGTAGTGTTGTTACTCGTCAACACCACAGAGTGCCCTATCACATGGTCCCAAAACTCTTGTTGGCCTAAAAAAAGCTGCCTTGATTTCAAGGACACTGATGTGGAGGTGTCTGTCATTCTGGTCCCACTTTCACCTGAAACCAATTCTTCCAGGTATGCACCCCATCCCTAGTAGATGCGTCCGAAAAACAGAGCACTTCAGGAGGAGGAGTGCCCAACGGCACCCCCAAAAAGAAGTTCCTGTTGTCTAAGTACCACAAGCTAGATCTCTCCTCACTGCCTCCAACAGAGGAACAGGAGAGAAAGGAGAGTCCCTTGCCAAAGACCAATCTTCCTTTACCCTCAACTAAAAAGAGCAGAGGTGAAGCCACCCTTGATGGCCCATCTTCTCTGATGATGATGGGTGACACAGAATGACATGCCACTGCCAAGCAGGTTGTTCCTGTCGAGACAGGAACATCGAAGCTGCCTCTTTGAACCTACCAATACAAGAATCTATCAGCATACCCAAATACTTTACCCTCTGCTTGAGTGTGAGATTTAACTTCTCAAAGTTGATCATTATACCCAGGTTGGGACAAAAACTCAAGAAGCTGATCTCTGTCCTAGCAACTGCAGCAACAAACTCACCAAGAACAGCCAATTACTGAAGTTCGAGCTGAGATCAAAGTGAACACCTGAGTGAACACTTAGGGAGTGGTTGAGAGGCCAAAACAAAGCACCTCGAACTAGAACACCATCCCCCCGCAACCCAAGGGTGAAGAAGAGGTACTTGCAAGAGTACTGATGGGTAGGTATTGAAAATACACATCCCTGAAATCTACTATATGCATGCAGTCACCCTCTCTGATGGAATCAAGAACCGAACAGGCTGTTTCCATCTAAGACCAGGTGTGGCAAGCGAACTGGTTCAGTGGGGAGAGTAAATGACTTCCACAGTGCCTTTCCGGAGCATCGCATTCACCTCTTCCTACAGGGAGAGGTCCTTCTGCAAACCAGGAACAAACATTTGGAACCGGATCAGATCAAGGGTGAGGGGTGACAAAGACTCGAAGGGTAGTCGACACCCTATCTAACAAACATCTGCTATCCAGGCCTCTGCCCCATAAGTCCTCCATCCTTCTTCCTGCCCTGTCTTCTCCCTAAAATGGGAGGAAGGCTGAAACACAACCACATGCCTTACACTACCAGGGTAGAATAAGCTGGGTACTTCTAGGAGGAGCCAAGGAAGCGTGGCACTTTCTCTGACTGAAGAGGAAAGGCCAGCCTGATCCGAGGACCGGGCCGCAGTGACACATGAAGACCTAGAGATCGAAGTCACTGCCCGGTGAACAAGTATGTAGTTCCGAAGCCTGCCCACTGCAGCCTCCCCCTCCCTCTAGCAAAGAGAGAGAAGACCCCAAAATTGGTCCATTCCTAAGCGTCAAAGCCGACTCGGGACCAACAAACCAAGAAGTTCGAGACAGCAGCTTCTCCCCCCCCTCCCCCAGGTTTGCTGTCTGGTGGAGGAGGTACGTAGATGATAGCCGTACCTCCAAACAATAACAGTCTCTTGAAGGCTGCATTCTCTTTGGGTGTACGGGAGCCCAAAGAGGAAATGATCTTGGCCAATGACAGGACCCAAAGATCAATCTATGAGACTGCCTGGAGTGCTGCCATGGCAGTCGATTCCAGTTCCGTTGCCTCCACCTGTGCAAGGGAGACTCCCTCCACACAGAGACGCTCTAGTGACAGACCAAGGTACAGACAAGTCAGGTCCAGGTCAACCTGCTTAGTCGGCAAAGGGCTCTAGCACATGATACTGCCTCTCACGAGCTTGAAGAGGAGGAAGTGCCTTAAATGAATGGCTGGAACCAAGAGAATTCACCTGGACCAAAACTTCATCAGCAAGTCTAGACCACGAGGAGTTGATTGAAACTCCGGGTTCCCTTGGGGTCCCCAGAGAGACTTAATGGCAGAAGCTAGTTGTAGGAAAAACCAAGGTCTCTTCCTGGAGATCATTAAAATGACATATCATTCTCATGATCTCCACAAAAAGCCTCTGCAACTTGGGGTTGTCTGTGTCCTGGGACATAAGACCCTCAGGTTCCTCCATGACCTGGTCTTACTGAGTCACACCCTCCACAGGAGAGTGACACTCACCAGAGCCCCCTGGTGATCTATTGATCATCCAGGTGTACGTCCTGTCCTGTCCAAGGACCGAACCAGGAACACAGGCCTCCATGTTTGGGCCAGGATGGGAGTGAACACAGTCCTGAGCCCTGGACTTGTCCGGTTCCTGGCTCCTGGAAAAATCTCCATGGAGGAGGAGAGGACAAGGGAGGGATCGCAAGCACCCTTGCCCAGCCTGTCGAAGAACAAAGCCCTGGCAGGTGAGCGAGGACATGGGTGGTTGTCAACCCTAGGCGACGATGTCCACATGGGTTGGGGAGAGCAGTCCAGCTCACACGAACATGGGTGGGGACTGCCCTATGAGAGTGCTCCTGTCTTCTTAGAAGCCGAGGCTTCTACAAGAGAAGAAGACTGAGCAGGGAACCAGGCCGGGCCACTGTCGGGACCCCTGGGCCACTCACTTGAAGAGTGGTAGTGGGGTGAGGGAGCACCTGCCTGGGTAGGCAAAAGAGGGCTGGCCACTGGAAGCTCTATGAAACTTCCTGTGGGAGGATGAGGCAAGCTTCCTCTTCCTCTGCCTGCTAGCTTTGGAAGAAGAAGGGGAAGAGGTGACAGCACTTGACAACAAAAGACAAAGATGATGACAATGGCTTCCTTCTTTCCTTGGGCTTCTTCTTTTTCTTGCTGAGTGCAGCGTTCGACAGCAGTGTGTAGAGGAGATGACATATACAGCAGCACCCATAAACACATCGCCAATGCTGCATAAGGGGTACCAATGAAGTGGGAGTGCAGGTAGTCCTAAAGCTAGCGGAACAATGACCAGTAAAGATGTCAGGGTCACGATCAAAGCAGATACCAGAAGGTCCCTCACAGCCTACAAGTGATCACTTGCCTCCCCGAAGGGGACTAGGGAGGTCATAACTGCCTAAGTCACTCTGCTTCCACAACACCTGAACCAGAAGTCGGGTTGGGTTGTTTTGATTACTCTCATATCATGGTACACCACACATAATGAGTGAGGGTCAGCCTCAATAAAGGAGAGAGACCAAATACAGGGCCTGTCCTGTGGTTTCCTTTCCCAAAAGAGCTAGTGATTGAGGGGTTTGTATATATATAACAGCAAATAACAATCACAAAAATGTTTCAAACAAAAAACATAAAACAGAAAGCTGACAGGAGTTCGGCAAAGAAGCCCAGAGACGTCTTCGCATGACGGCGGCCGAAAGCAAAGTGGAGTGCAGACTAATGAGTGGGAGGGGCTTCCCCCTATTGTCAGTAGTTAATGACCTTGTTTGAAAGTTAAACAGCCATTCCAGCTCACATTTGCAAGCTAAATCCCTATGTATAGAACGAAGGTTTGTATTTGTGTAGAAACAAATTAAAATTATATAAAACAATCAAAGGTGGTTAGCAGAAACTGAGTGTGAAGCACCACAGTAAAGCTTTACCAAGGCCCAGAGATTTTATGACTGAATACTTTTAACTTTCCTTGACAGAATTATGAATATCAATAAACTATCTCACAGAATCATTTCAACAACACTGTATCAAATTAGCATTTTTAGAATGTATATCTGAACAAACTGAAGAGATACAATACTAAAAATTTACTGTTTGTATTTCAGATCTCCACTCTCCAGGAAAAGCTACTTACCTACTCCAAAATTATAGTTGTAAGAAATCCTTATGAACGCCTTATCTCAGCCTTTAAGGACAAGTTTGAGGGAACAGGGAAAGCATATTATAAAAGAAATTATGCTCATCACATAATGAAAACTTACCGTAAAAATGCCAATACATCTGAAATTCCAGTATCAGGAGATGGCCTTACTTTTTCTGAATTTGTAACTTACATCATAAACTTATCTAGAGGTAATTACGATGAGCACTGGAAACCTTATGCTGACAGCTGCTATCCATGTGGTATTCACTATGATGTCATTGCAAAATATGAGACAATGGCAGAAGACTCAGATAGGTTTCTTAAGCTTATAAAAGCTCCATCTGATCTCCACTTTCCAAAATATGCACCAACAAACACTTCCAAACTTATAAGTTCCTATATGGCCAAACTGTCCACCCATCAAAGAAAAGCTCTGTATTCTGTATATGAAAAAGATTTTAAAATGTTTCAATACAATGAAATTAGAAATTAAATGATGGAAAAAATAAACAGTAAAATACATATCAAAATATTTAATGGAAACAGTAAACAAGCAATTACAATATCTGCAAACGACTTATAAAACACTAGAGAGCCTAAACAAAATAAAAGAAATCTTTAGTCTCCTATGTAAAACCTGATCATCATATACAATGGACCGCCTACAATTTTCTAAATTTTATAGTATTCATAAATACTGCACTATGGCTACACTTACTGCACACTTATATTACAAAGAAATATAAATAGACATATATATATTACAATGAAAGCTATCTACGTCCTCTTCCACCTCCCCGTCCTCGGCTGCCTCTTCCACCTCCTCTCCCACCTCTAGGACCTCCTCTACCACGTCCCCCTCTCCCTCGCCCTCTACCACGCCCACTTTCCTGAGAAGCTCTATGCTTTTCAACAAGAGGAATGAGAGTACAGCTGCAGAAAATACATCCATTGGCAGTCAACTGACCATCCTTGAATTTGCTTTTGCCCTGAAAATAAAATTCAACACTCAAATTAAAATGGTTAGAGAAATTTTTTTACAAAAATATATTACATGTTTAGTATTTCATCAAAATTGTTACTTACTAATAACTTACTGATAGTGAGTAAAAACAAAAGGCATTTCGTTAAACAGATTATTGAAGTACTTTTGTTAAACAGACTACTGAAGTACTAAGCAAAAGACAAATCTCTATATAATACGAAGTAATTAAAAGATGATTACGTGAACCTAATTTTCCATTACCTCTCTGTATTCCACTGTGACACACTGTGATCTACAGTCTTCACAAACATCTTCCAGCACCTGCACTCTACTGGCTTTATCAAATAAGTTGATAATAACATCACACCTAGAAAAACAACACAAAAAACTTTAATACAAGTGAGTGTAGACAATAAAATGGCTACTTAACATTCCACAAAGATAACTCTTTTCTGTCAATACAAAGTAGGGGATTCTTGTATAGTTAGTGGATTATACCAAACCCACCAAAACCTTTGAAAAATATATCTCAAAACTTTCCAAACACTTTTTTTGTCTTTACAGCAATAACAACATCAAAGTAATTAACTGCAGTACAGTATTCAAGTGTCAGGGCTTTAATGTTTCTTCATAAATGACAAATGCACACACATCCACACTGGTCTTCAAGTAATGAATACAGGTCTTTTTTAGCCAAGGGCATGGCATCGGTGACCACATTTCTGGTAGCTTTTTCTTATGACTGCTGACTGATTTCATACGGATTTTGCCTTCCAAAAAGATACTGAAAAATCTAAAACAAGGTCTCCCTATCAGGATTTCCCAGTAAAAACATGACCAGTCACTACCTGGTGATCATCTGTAGACCTCTGAAAACTGACAATGACATGTATGTTGCCAATATTAAAGCTTATCTAATGTTTTGAAAGCTTTCAGATAAATTTTTTGATAGGTTTCGTATAACAACTTCAATACACTCATTTTTATGTAACTGAGTTTATTTTATTCAAAAGTGAAGCAAATTTCATTATAAGCCTTTTGGGAATTAAATAACATTATCTACAAAAAGAGATTATTATGTTCCAGCAGTCATGAGGAAAACTACTGAAAAATACTGAATTTTTTAACTGTTACAAGCGCCAGAAAGGAACATAATCAATTTTGTGTAACATGAAATAAATTAGCAACTTAATCAATTCTAATGTAACATTATTATCAATAAATAGTTTAAGTAGACCACTAAGTTAACAATTTTTCTCACAGAACTTGGATGAAAGTTTGCTCTTGGTAAATGTATGAAATCTTATTTATTAAAATGTCAAAAGCTTCTGACAAAACTTCTTTTGAAGATTGGCTTCCAAAACTTTCCATATATTATTGGCTAAAAACTGGGTACTCACAGAAACTATGTGTAAGTGTAAATGTTATTCTGCATATTTTCTGAGATTGGGTCATAAGTTATTGGGTTATCAAATACCTATGGGTTACATGAGTTTGACCAATTCAAAGATGGTCTAATAGTACTTCAATGTGGCAATCTTTTTGGAATCAGGAACACCACAGGCCAACAGGGGGTTTAGTCTGTTTTAATTTGTAATTGTCAATTTCATGATTCCACACAATGTCATCTAAAAAACAAGATAGATTTAGCAAAATGAATCTCTGACATGAACAGGTATATTTAATCTAGTCATATAATTGCATTTTTAGCTGCTTTATAAGTATCTTCATTTCCCTTTAAGTCTACATGTGCTTGGCTTCAACATATTTCAACATTTCTCTACAATAATTTTGTATATTTTGTGGGATGAAAACTTAATCTGCAACACAAAAGGATTTTTAGGATAATAATTTTAAAGGGACTCTCAAGTGTTACTATGGACAAATAGTTATTCATTTCAGGCTATGCCTTTTTCACTGATCAAAATCATAAAGGAATTGACAAATCTGTCCTAAAAATTTGTCAATCTACATATAATTTTGCAATTACAGTTTGTAACATTTAAACCACTTTCTTTACTTATGGCTTTCTCAATGTTATTTTGAGTGAGACCACAAATACAGGGTGGGGCAAATCAAATGCCAGAGTTTTGATAGGCTATTAGGAAAAGTGAAAAAATACTTACAGAATTATTTGTCGTTTTATTTGAATCAGTATACAATGCCGTTTGTGTGATCACTTTTTGAAGATGGCATCAGGAAGATGGTGGCCATCTGTAGCGATGCACTGTTGAAGGCGATGTCTGAAGTTTTCGGCTGCTCTTCGGCACATCTCAATTTGCCCCACCCTGTCGCTATTGGGCTGAAACCAACCCAAGAGAACTTCACCAGAGACTGCTCCATTCCCCTAAAGTTACTGTTTGGTGTGCAGTTTCCAAATTTAGGTTAACTGGGCCTTATTTCTTTGAGGAGGATGGAAGATCTGTCACCGTCAACTCTGAACGTTATCTTGCAATGTTGGAAGACTTTTTGGAACTGAAATTGGAAGAATTAAGTGAGGAAACAAATCTGGGAGACATCTGGTTCCAACAAGATGGAGCAACAGCCCACACTGCTCAAGTTGCAATGGTCAAATTGCAACAGATGTTCCCGGGTTGCCTCGTCTCTTGGAGGGGTGATGTCGAGTGGTCCCCACGCTCACCTGATTTGAGCATTTGCGACCTCTTCCTGTCGGGATATCTGAAGGAGAAAGTGTTCAGAAGTCGGCCACACAATTTGGAAGAATTGAAGATGCGAATTCGGGAGGAAATTGCTGCAATACCCCTTGAGATGTGCCGAAGAGCAGCCGAAAACTTCAGACATCACCTTCAACAGTGCATCGCTACAGATGGCCACCATCTTCCTGATGCCATCTTCAAAAAGTGATCACACAAACAGCATTGTATACTGATTCAAATAAAACAACAAATAATTCTGTAAGTATTGTTTTACTTTTCCTAATAGCCTATCAAAACTCGGGCATTTGATTTGCCCCACCCTGTACAATCATAATTTAGTATCAGACAGTGTAGGCAGCTATACCCTATTCATTAACTGATTTCTGGAGAACACTAATGTTTAAAAGCAGGACTGTTCATTTTTTAATGCAACACTAATGAGAGTGGTAAATCTACAGCTCCTCTTACCTTGAGCAGCCAGTCTAAATAACCTAGATGTAAAAATTCTCTTAAAATTTTACATTACATAAAATGAAAGTTGATTGTAATGTTTTATATAAAGGCTGAGTAACGTTTAAGGTAAACACAGCTGACTGGGAGTTTTCAATCAATGTGGCTACTTGAGTTATCTCATAATACAGTATACAGAAGCAAAATGTATGACTGCAGCATAGATATTGGTTATCAGCCAGTTTTCATTATTCTGTACATAATTGTTACCTATCAGTTTTAAGGGGTGAAACTTAGCAACCATGCATTACATGCTCATTCATATTGTTAGTTCAAAATTTTCCTATTCGTTCCCCCAAATATACTCTCCCTCTTTCGCGAGTGTGTTTCATGAAAGCAAATAAATTAATGGAGACTACTAGTTGTTTTACTACTAACTTTAGCTGATAATGTAATAGACCTATAAGTAAGGCATGACATTTGCAGATCAAGTAAATTAGAAGCATGGCATTTGCAGTGAAGTGATTTAACAAATGTTGAATTTTCAAGTCTAATTATACAGTAATTACATATAATAATCAGCAAATATAAAAAACATTTTATACTTAACCTTTGTGTACTTAAGCTATACTACCTAGAATAATATGGCATTAGCCAAGTAATGAATTACCAACGGAAGAATTAATATTAGTTGAATCAGTCGTTGAGATCTCCACTGAAACCAGAAGGTGCACTGAGATGACCTACCCACTTCCATGGTTTTGACTAGTACCACTACCACAATGTTTCACTTTCAAAACAATAAATCATGTGAAAGCAGATTTTCAGTTTTGTGGTTACTATGAAGCAAGAGGTAATGGCAGAAATACAGCCATTTGTTTCTGCTATCCTAGTACCAAAAAATTACAAAGAAATGGGCGACACTTGTACTTCCTCTTGAGCAGAAAAAGCCCACGCTGGATGTGGTTACCCAGCAGTTGGGGCCCATGTGAAAAAAATCTCAGATGGGACAGCCATGTCTGAATTTCATGAAAGGCTCCACCTCCTTAACATCTTAACCTCAGCTACTATACTGAAGGTAACTATGAGAGAGCTTCCAGATTCTTCTAGTACTGTCTTAGCTGCAATTGCTAAGATACTTATGCAGACCCTACGGGGGAGCACTCCATGATTTCATGGAATGGCAGACAAGGCTTGAAAAGAAGCACTGGCGGGCTCCATGTCACTCCCAAATGTGACCACATTATTACACTCTTCCCCTTTCTGTCAGAACCTCTTTGAAGACTCTGTTGTTAAAGAACTCACAGAGTGAGCTTGTCAACAGAATTGTAAAGTATATGCTCTTCTTGGTAAGGTTGAACCTGAGAAGCAATATCCCCAAGAGTTTCTTCTACCTAAACCTAAGAAGGCTCAGTATGACTTGGAGCCATATAAACCTCCAATCACTAATAAAGGATCCCTCCAGCAACAGAAGAAGGGACAACAACAGCAGCACTCCTCCCCCCCCACCCAATAGGACTTGCGAGGTTGGGGGTCACCTTGTACAGTATCACCTGCAGTAGGAGTCCTCCCACTGGGAATACAGCATTATCTTCAATGGGCTGGGGTGACAATGGTCTCAATCTTCCCCACCCCTCATGAGGTTTTTCTAAAAACCAGACCCCTCCTCAGAAGAATACTTAAAGAAGGCTCTCCAACAGGGCACCATAGAGAAAGACGTGTTTATCCATCATCAGGCACATCTCTTAAGTGTTCCCAAGAAGGATTCCTCCAGACAGAGAATGATCCTCGACCTGTCAAGTTTGAACAAGCACATTGTTCCCCACGTTCTGGATGACTATTGTTGTCCACGTGCACTCAGTCTTCGTGGGACTTGGACCACCTCCATCAATATGAGAGAAATATACTGGCATGTCCCTATCACCATTCCATTCCACCCCTTCCATGGGTTTCGGAGAGGGAAGGAAAAAATGTACAGATTCAAGGTCATGCCCTTTGAGTTAAACACCACCCCAACAATCTTCATGAAATTGGTAGCAACAGTTCTGGATGACTATTGTTATCCAAGTATGTTTGCTCATTCTGTGTGAGACTTGGACTGCCTCTATCAATATGAAAGACATATACTTGCATGTCCCTATCACCATTCCAGTCCAACATTTCCTAGGGTCTCTTGCCCCAGAAATCTTCATGAATTTGGTGGTAACAGCTTTCCAAGAACTTAGAAAAGAAGGAACTTAGCTCGTGGCCTACCTATACAATTGCTAAACTGGGGAGTGCCTAAGAAACCTGGGAATGGTAGTCAACAGACTCCAGTCAAAAGGTTTCCTGATAAACTACGACAAGTCCTGTCTTACACCCAGCAGGCATTTTGTATGGTTGGGACTTTGTTGGGATATTCTTTGCAGCCAGTTGTCTTTTCCCATAAGGCCTTGAACCACAATAAGGAAGGACCTGAAAAGTCTCCTTACACAGTCCAGTTTTTTCTAATGGCAGCTGAACGAATCCTGGGCCTGTTACAGTTTATGTCTGTGGTAGATCCAATCCTCAGGCTGTGAATGAAGGATGTAAACAGAGTCTGGCTCTCACATGTCCGAAAAGGGCTTTGCAATTACCCTCACCCACACCCACAAAATCACTCTTAGGAAGTTACTCTGTCCAAGAACATGGAAGGAATCTCTGGCAAAACAGGTCAAACTGACTCCACCATCTGTATAGGTAATAATACATATGAATGCCTTCCAGACAGGTTGGGGAGGCTACTGGGAGGACTGTTAGGTACCAGGAAGATGGACATCGGAGCAGTGTCATGTCAGTTTCCTAGAGCTGATGACTGTCTTTCTCTCTCTCAAAAAAACTGAAGCCTCAAAAGAGGACCAACATTTTATTGGTCCTAGACAATATGACATCAATGACTTTTTCAACAGGTTGGGCTCACACTCACCCCCTCTCAATGCAATCACGCTGTCTATCCAACGGATAGCTCAGGCAAGGAAATGGCAGTTGTCAACAATTCACCTCACAGTGTAATAGTAAACTCCCTTTTGAGGCATACAGCAGCTTTGACAAAGTGGATGTTGGACAAACCCTCTTTTCAAGTAATTGCCAAAAGTTTTCCACATCTGGAAGTGGACCTTTTCGCCACTTGTGAGAACCATCAACTTCCAGTGTATCTATCTCTGAACTTGGACAATCAGGCAATAGCAAGAGATACATTCCTAAGACTGGAACAAAAGGAGGACTATTTAACTGTTTCCTCCACTGTCCCAGATTTTGAAATTTTCAATAAACTACTAACTTTCAAGGGAACTGCTTACCTAGTGGCTCTGAATTGGCCAAATAGTATTGGTTCCTTTTGCTTCAACAACAGGCAAGAAATAAATTCCATTACTGTCCACTGTTCTATCCCAGACAGTACGAGGGAAGGTCATCTAAGCATCCTCTTTTCTGAGCTGCAACCTTCATGTGTGGAACTTTTAGATCTAGTCTACCATGATTATTATTTACCTAATATTGCTAGGTACCCTGGTACAAAAACTGCACAATACATCTACAGGCAGTCCCCGGTTATTGGTGGGGTTCAGTTCTGATGGTGTGGTGATAAGAGAAGATTGCTGATAGCCGAAAATCAGTGCCAATACGCAATTGTCAGCGCCAGTTAGCAGAAACTGGCACATATCAGCGCCGAAAATCACCGATTTTTGTCACTAGACAAGCGCTGAAAAACCGGATTGCCGATAACCGAGCCCGCCGATAACCAGGGACCGCCTGTATCCAAAAATACCAGTCCATAAGGAAAGCGTGGTTAGATTACCTCCACACTGAGAGCTCAGTTGAAATTCTGTTGAAACTGTTCCACATTTTCTGATATACATCTTTGAGGACAAGTGCCTTGCTATTACAACAATTATGGCATACAGACCGCAATGCTGGAACCCTTGCTTTATGGTTTTGGAAATGACTCTAATACAGCAAATTTTGAAGTACAGTGGCCCCCCTTTTTATACATTTCACATTTCTGCACTTCATTTGTTGTGGTTGTGGAACACATCATTCATTTGTCCATGGATGGAATATCACTAATTTGCAGATTTCTGAGTCCAGCCCCGTGTCAGCCGGTGAAATTCCATTGTTGCACGAATTTCTAGGTATAAAATGCTAGATATACCAGAGAAAAAGAGCTTTCAGGAATGCTGGGGTTACTACCCCAGATCGGCGTCTTCTCCAAGGAAGACGCCGGTATAACGAAGGGTGAGTGAAAGGATCACTACCACGGAGTCTCACTCGAAAGATATCTCCCTGTTAAAACCCCAGAAGAGAGCGGTGAGCCGTTACAGCCCCCACACATAGACGCCCGCCAGTTCGGCGACACCAGTGCCACCTACCTCATTCCATTTTCTAGCACGTGACTGCTACCACTCTCTTTTTGTGCTTGTGCCTTTTATTGGATTATTCTTCCAATTCATCATGTCTTCGAGCAGCTTTACCATCTCCAAGTTAAGTACCATCTTATTGTGGGGTTTTATTCGATAATTTGGCTGTAATTGTCTCTGTTTTCACAATTGTGAGAACTTTGTTATGACGCCACGGCGTCCCCTTCCAGCCATGTCGACTGCAAGGCGACCCAATCAGTCTTTTTCTGTTGGGGTTGTCTCCTTGTCGTTATATGTTTTTATCTGCCCCCCGGTTCTCCTCCTGGCGGGTTTCCTGCGGTGGCCCCCCCCTTTTTTGAGTCTTAATAAATTCGATGACCTTTACGGTCCATATTAGGGTGGTGCCCCGTCTAGGTTCCCCCCCCAGGCTGGGTTCCTTGTTGGTATTACTTTATTTTAGTCTATATTAAGGCTATATTTTATTTCTTGGCGTTGGTGCTCTGTTTTGTTTATATTCATTGTTTACCTCCTCGAGGTAGCGGCAGCCTCAGATCTAACCGCTTCCCCGAGGTAGGCTACGCACCTCACACGAGCACATTTTTGTTAAATTCTATGTTTTTGTGTGTGATGGTTTTTTATGGGTGTGGTCTTCCCTTGCCTATTACATTAGGCTCATATTGCTTCCTTTCCTCTCGCCCTTTAGGTTAGGCGTGGAGGATCCATCGGGTTGAGGGAGTTTTGTTGCTGTTTCCTCCGTGGTCTTTTTTGGGGTGGCAGAGTGAGCCCCTTAGTTCTTTTCCTTCTTTCGAAGGAATAGAGTTCATTGGGTGTGTCTCCTCTAGGCTAGTCGCCTTTTTGCCCCCCTCTTTTCGGTCCTGGTTGGCTCTCGGCACAAAATTTCTCTCCCTGTTTGCCTTCCTCCTCCCTTCCCGTACTCCTTCCGTTAGCCTAGGCTAGGCCTGGTTTGGTATTTTATTAGGCTTCGCCTAGTCAGGAGTTGGGCATTGAGGCTTGGTCGCATCCCTCCCCTAGTAGTAGGCCACCCTCCTAAGTTTTAATTATTCTTGGAGCGGTGTGTGTTTGCAGTTGAGCGGGTGAATCATTTTCCCTTGTCTCCTGTTTTCACTCTCGTAGCCTACCACTCTTCCCTACCCCACCACCTCCCCCTTCCCCCCCTCCTTCCAGCTTTGCTCTACTCGTGCGGGTGACGCTAGATGGCGTTTTCTCCGAGTTGAGGGACTCCCCCTGGTAGAGGGATCTGCTCCCTCCCAGACAGTCCCAAGCATCGCTGTGTTTGTGTTGGTGGTTCGTTTACTTGCTCCGACTCGAACGGGTTCGAACATTCTCTCCCACACTTTCATTCCTCTCCATCGCGTTTCCTGGTTGGGTTGTTGACACTTGCTCCGGCTTATGTTATGTACTTGGCCTATCATGACGAGCATCTCACCCACCTTGTTTCACTGGCGGGGAAGTCCGAGAGAAGGGGAATATATGAAAAAGGCGGATCCCTCCGGTCTCCGGAGTGGATTGCTCCTTTTTACCATCACTTGTTTATTCTATTAATTAATTGTATATATATAAGTGTATTTTATCTAACGGAGTGGGCTTCTCACTCCGTCTCTACATTTTTTAATATGCTATTGAGTCCGGTACTACGCCCGGGGGTTCCGCCGTTGTTTTTGCTGGCAGCCCTTGCGGTGAGTTCCTGTTGTCTCATACCTTTCATTCCGCCGGAGTATTCCGGGGTCTGGAAGTAATTTACCTTCCACTCTGTTTAATTTGGAGCTCGTTGGCCTAGTTTTTAACGAGGGTTTCCTATCCACCGGAGCATTCGGTTGTAAGCTGAAATTCCCGGCTTGCCAGCTTTAGGTTACTTAGAGTGGTAGGTTCATGTACTTTTTACACTTAAAGACTGTTCGCTGTGAGGAGCCGGGGTGCACCGCTTCATTACAACAACCCTATGGACATGTAGTGTGCCGGACCCACGCTGGTTGTGCGGTCCGGTTAGACGACCTGGTAGTCTGGCACCCCGACGGCTGTGAGGTTTGCTTCGCTTTGTGTGCGAGTATCCAGGACGAGTCGGTAAGATATAGTTTTCTTCCATATTACGCTCCTCATATCGAAATAATGTTTATGTGGTTCTCGAACCATTCTTTCGTTCAACTCTAATTGTCGGTTCTCTTACAGGCGGACGAGTCCTCCAAGAAGTCTTCCTTGGAATCTCTCCGCGCTTGGGTGGCTGGGTTCGGGAGGAACGTTCCGTCGGGGAAGCCTTATGTCCTCGACGCTAAGTTGAGGGACCTGCTCTACCCCGGCGCACGGGTGGCGGCCGCAGTGCCAGAAGAACTTGCCACCCCCATCATCCAGCAGATCCAGGATGCGACCCAGCCACCCCAAGTGGACATCCTTTACGCAGAGGTTTCGGAGGACGTCACCGCGTTAGACTTGGACCTGGAACCCATGAACACTGAACAGGACCAGGTGGTAAGTAGCGAGGTAAGTGAGGTTGCGGGGGCGGGCCCCCTTTTGGACTCCCCAGCTTCATCAGTGTCTTCCTTTGCAGGTTTTGTGAAGTCTTCCTCCTTGGGTGATAGAGCTCCATCAGCTATCCCCAAGTTGAAGTTGAAGACTTCATGGAAGGCGAAGGGCTTTAAGTCCTCGTCTTCCAGGAAAGCCTTGCCTTTCCCCCCGTCGAAGGCTAAGGTCTCAGCACCGGTAGCCTCCGGGAGCAAGTCTGGTTCCTCCGGCACAGGCGCGAGTAAGAGGGCATCAAAACCAAGCCCTCCTCGCCAGCCTGCCTTTGATGTGGAGTCTTTTGCTAACCAGCTTTTCGAGCGGTTCTCGGCGGAGGTTGAGTCCAAGTTCACTCAAATCTCGGAGAAACTGACCAGTCATGACAATATACTGGCGGGGATAGCTCGCCCAGGCGGAGCCGAACCCCAGTATGCCATTCCAGATACGGCGGATCTCCCTCCCTTTGACGTCGGGAACCCTTGGCGTTTCGCCCTCCGGGCTATCCAACACGAGGGCACCTTAACGGTTGAAGGTCTTGGCACGAGGCGGTTGGAAGAGCTTGAGTTCTTTCCCGATCTCTTGCCCCTTACCCAGGCTTCGTTAGGCTGACGGAGGGAAGCCTGGGCACGTTCAGACAAGGTTCCTAGGAGACAGTGATCTTCCCTAGAGACCAGGCTCAGTCGACTCTCCTGCGCACTCTGACGGAGTGGCAGGCCAATAACACTAAATTGATGCCTTTCAAGGGCAATTTCACTATGTTAAGCCCTGGGTGACAGGTTGCCCACTCCTGCTTAAACAAAGTCGCTCTAGCTACGGCCCGAGCGTGCTTTGATGGCAATCCTTTACCACAATTAAAGGAAACAGACTCCACATCCCTGGTATTCCCAGGGGCGATGAGTTTTTGGACTGACGCGCCGTCCACCTTTACTGTTGGAAAGCTGGGCGCTTTTTGCGCCAACGCACTTTAGCGAGCAGCTTCCTAAGCTACCGGAAGCCCTGCTGAAGGCGGAGTTTGAGGCCCGGACTAAGCTAGCCCGGTCTTTGAACTCCGTCTGCCTCACTGAAGCCACTGCCGTCTCCTGTGCAGACGAGCCTTTCTTTCAGGTCTTGGCTAAATCCCTATTGGCGGGATTTCAGTCCGACCTGTTTGATTTTATCATGGCCAGGCTTGAATGCAGGAAATTTATTTTCGCTGATGCCACCATCCGTCACGAGCCTAACAAGCTCGTGAAGAGCTCGATCTGGGGACCTAACCTCTTCCCTGAAGAAGAGGTTACTAATGTTCTTAGGGAGGCTACAAGGGCCAACCAGAGTCTGCGCTCTCGCTGGGGCATCTCTGCCTACAAGCGAAAGACCACAGAATCTGGCGGCCCCCAGACGAGAGGAGGCAAACGATTCAGGAGGCACAAGAGACCCCATCATCAGGCGGTAGTCCAAGCCGTCCCGGTCTCGGCAGTGGCACAGCCCTCCACCTCAAAGGCCCATCCCCAACAATATGTGCTGGTTCAACCAGCCCATTCCCTTGCCGCACCCTCGTATGTTGCTTCACCAGCATACAATCCAACCTATGAAGGGCCGTGGAATTCTTTCACGGCCTTAATAGGAGCGCAAGGGGGAAGAGGTAGGGCTCCTTACAGAGAAAGTCAACACCACTCCAAGAGGTAAGCCTGGGCGTGGTAGAGGAACAAACCCGCTCCTCCCCCACTGAGAACAAACAGGTAGGTGGTTGCCTGTATTGGTTCAGGGACCAATGGACCTTCAGCCCTTGGGCACACAGCATTGTGTCCAAAGGTCTAGGATGGAGCTGCATCAAAGACCCTCCTCCTCTGATCAGGTTTTACCAGCCACCCTCATCAGTCCTACAGGACTACGTGGCAGAATTGCTCAACAAGCAAGCAATAAAGAAAGTAAGGCACCTAAAGTTTCAAGGCAGGTTATTCACTGTTCCCAAAAAAGACTCCGATCAGCAAAGAGTGATCCTGGATCTGTCGCGTCTAAATCTCTACATAAAATGCGACAAATTTCGCATGCTTACGGTAGCTCAGGTACGGACTCTACTTCCGCGTGGAGCCGTCACCACCTCTATCGATCTTTCAGACGCTTACTATCACGTCCCGGTTGCGCGGAGCTTCTCTCCGTTCCTGGGTTTCAGACTCGGGAATCAAGCCTACTCCTTCAGGGTCATGCCTTTCGGTCTAAACATTGCGCCCAGGATATTTACCAAGCTGGCGGACACGGTAGTTCAGCAACTCCGATCCTGAGGGATATCCCTAGCAGCGTACCTAGACGATTGGATAATTTGGGCTCCAACAGTTCTAGAATGTCGGAAGGCTACGTCCACAGTCATCAACTTCCTGGAGTCGTTAGGTTTTCAGCTGAACAGAGAGAAGTCCTGCCTGACTCCGGAGTCCCGGTTTCAGTGGCTGGGTCTCCAGTGGGATCTGTCCTCTCACACGTTATCCCTCCCGCCTCCCAAGCGGAAGGAGATAGCGTCCCTTACCAGGAAATTTCTGAAAAACCAATCAGCATCCCGCCGGACCCAAGAAAGAATCCTTGGGTCTCTTCAATTTGCCTCAGTGACGGACCTGCTCTTAAAAGCAAAATTAAAAGACATAAACAGAGTGTGGCGGAGTCGAGCCAATGTCAAGCTCAGAGACAAGGTCTCCTCTATTCCCCGAATCTTAAAGGCGAGACTGCGGCCTTGGTCCACAGTCGATGGCCTGTCCAAGACAGTTCCACTTCAGTTTCCCCCTCCGGCGCTAGTTGTTCACACGGACACTTCTCTAAGCGGCTGGGGAGGATATTCGCCAAAACAAAAAGTACAAGGGACGTGGTCCACTATTTTCAGCAGTTCCATATAAACACCCTGGAAGCTATGGCGGTTTTTCTAACCCTAAAGAAAATCCGCCCCCCCAGCCGGATTCATATCAGGCTGGTATTGGACAGCGCAGTGGTAGTTCATTGCATCAACAGGGGTGGCTCCAAATCAGGTCGAGTGAACCAGGTTATGGTTGCTATTTTCTCCCTGGCGAACAAGCACAGCTGGCATCTGTCAGCCACCCACCTAGCGGGGTGCGGGCGTGGTGGCAGATTCCTGTCCAGAACTACTCCGTTGGAGACGGAGTGGTCCCTGGACGGGAATCCTTCAGTTGGATTTGTCGCCAGGTTCCGGGTCTCCAAGTGGATCTGTTCGCGACGGAGAGCAACTTCAAGCTTCCCTGTTATGTGGCTCGAACCTGGACCCCAGGCGTGCGCCACGGACGCAATGACGATAGATTGGAACAATTGGGAGAAGATTTATCTGTTTCCCCCAATAAACTTGCTGCTGAAAGTATTACACAAACTCAGGACATTCAAAGGTCAACCAGCCCTGGTAGCCCCCTATTGGCCGAAGAGCAATTGGTTCCCTCTTCTTCAGGAACTGGGATTGCGGAGTCTTCGGATTCCCAAGCCCAAACTGACCCAGACAGTACAAACCAAGACTGTGTCAGCTTCCTCAAGAATTCAGAATGCCCTAGTTTTATGGACTTTATAAAGTTCGCAGCCCAAAAGGGAGCAAACATTGACCCCGTTAACACTCTGTTTTTAGAATCAGACAAAAGAGATTCTACTCTTAGACAGTATGACTCAGCAGTCAAAAAATTGGCCTCCTTTCTGAAAGCATCTGAAGCCCAAATCATGACGACTAACCTAGCAGTTACCTTCTATTACCACAGCCAAGTCAGCCCTGAAGAAGGTATTCTTATATGGCTTTAAAATTGACCTTACAGATTCCTATTTTTCATCTATTCCCAGAGCATGCGCTCGTCTGAGACCCGTATCACGCCCACAATCTGTAACGTGGTTCCTCAATGAGGTTCTTAAGTTAGCATCTGAGATTGACAACTTTCAATGCTCTTATTTGGATCTGTTAAGGAAGACTTTATTTCTGATTAGCTTGGCTTCAGGTGCCAGAATCTCAGAGCTATCGGCTCTCGCTAGAGGTGATGATTTTGTTAACTTCCTCCCGTCCGGAGAAGTCCTCCTTTCCCCTAACCCTAGATTTTTAGCTAAAAATGAAGACCCGCAAGACAGGTGGTCCCCTTGGAAGGTGGTGCCCCTTCCACAAGACCAGTCTTTATGTCCAGTTTATACCCTAAAGTCTTACCTTTTAAGAACTCCACAGTGTAAGTCGGGTCCTCTTTTTATCAGGGAGAAAGGTGGTACTCTATCGATAAATGCAATAAGGCAACAAATTTTGTATTTTATTAAACAAGCTAACCCAGATTCAGTTCCTAAGGTTCATGATATTCGAGCAGTTGCTACTTCTATTAATTACTTTCATAATATGGATTTCTCAGAACTCTCCAAATACACGGGTTGGAAATCACCTCTAGTATTTAAACGCCACTATTTAAAAACACTCGAAGCCCTGAAGTTCTCTACAATAGCTGTGGGAAGTGTCATCTCCCCACCTTAATTAGTCATCTTCCTTTATCCTTCCCTAACCACCCCCACCCCCGCCTGCCTCATTTACTTCTCTGCTTGTCCTCCTGGTTGATCATGCCTCACTGCCTTGCTCCTCATATTGATATTATATTGTCTCTGTTGAGTGGAAACTGTAATTTGACATGTTATGATTATGTTTTTCCTTTGGGGTACTGGGCGGTTTTTATTTTGCTCCATGTACCCCATATATGTATATATATATATGTATGTAATTCTTCCCCATGTTGTATTGTCTCTTGCGTGTGTAGCTATAAGGTTATATATACTCTTTAGTCTAAGTAATTTTTCAATTAACATTATACCCTTGTAGTCTTAAGTATTTTTGGGCTTTTTCCCTGCCACACTGTGGACTTGCTCACATATTTCGTAATGTTAAGCTTTTTTACTCTACTTTTCAAATTTAGTATTCAATTTCCCATGTGAGAGATACCCTGATTAAAACCATTTTCATAACTTGTGTTTTTTCTTCAGATTACCTTGTTTCCTCGTAGTTAGCAGCCTTGGCATGATTCTCTATCACTATTTCAGCGGCTGACACGGGGCTGGACTCAGAAAAGGGATTTTGACAAAGGAAAAATCTATTTCTGAGGAAGGCCCCGTGTCACCCGGTGACCCTCCCTGAGGCACCTTCTGCTCCCCCCCTACTTGCACATGCCAAGCCTGGGGGTAGTGCTAGCCTGGAATGAGGTAGGTGGCGCTGGTGTCACCGAACTGGCGGGCGTCTATGTGTGGGGCTGTAACGGCTCACCGCTCTCTTCTGGGGTTTTAACAGGAGATATCTTTCGAGTGAGACTCCGTGGTAGTGATCCTTTCACTCACCCTTCGTTATACCGACGTCTTCCTTGGAGAAGACGGCTCAATCTGGGGGTAGTAACCCCAGCATTCCTGAAAGCCCTTTTTTCTCTGGTATATCTAGCATTTTATACCTAGAAATTCGTGCAACAATGGAATTTCACCGGGTGACACGGGGCCTTCCTCAGAAATAGATTTTTCCTTTGTCAAAATCCCTTTTTTCTTTGGGCCATATCTCTAAAATTATCACTAATTCCCATTTTTTTTTGTTGAGCAATACTGTGTATTCACTAATTACTGTATATTTTCATTAAAATATATGTGCTGAGAGAGAGAGAGAGAGAGAGAGAGAGAGAGAGAGAGAGAGAGAGAGAGAGAGAGAGAGAGAGAGAGAGAGAGAGAGAATGGGCACAAGAATTTTTTTATAAATTTATGGGAGATGGTGAGGACTAACTACATTTGTATGATAAATAAATGATTTACCCAATAATAAGTACTAATTTTCAAATAATAATAATAATATACTGTAATTAAAAATCTATGCATTTATGTAGTAAATTATGTGAAATTTTAAACAAACGAATACAGGTATTTATCCCCAATCTTTTCCAAAGCTCTGAAATTAGGGGGGAGGTTGGACCTGTCATACATGCCAAATATCTGACTGCAACCCTCGTGGTCAGATATTTGACATATATGACAGGTCTAACCTCCCCCTCATTTCAGAGCTTTGGAAAAGATTGGGAATGTGTATTTGTTTGATTAACCCCTTCGCCACCGGGACGTACACATGTACGTCTTTTACTGTACAGTAATAAAAGACCGCGACGTATGCCTATACGTCTTTCATCCCTCCTCGAAAAGCAAAGCTGTTTTCTTCAGCTTGGATGGGTTTCAGGTGTAGTATTGTGTACGAGAGAGGTGCAGAAGCTCCACCCACTATTCATTCTAGCCAATGAGTGTCCGATGGTCGTCGTGACGTCATATTCATATGGGATATTACAAGGGGTATCGTACAGCAGCACATGCCAGTGCGCCTCAAGCTGTTATGTATGAAACATTGTCACGATCTTGTGAGTAAACCATTTGGAATCGAATGCTAAACTTTTTTCCCTTTTGATTGCAGTTATTTTACAGGTTTTTTTTTATTTTTCAGTATCATGATGTCGGATGATAGTATTTCAGATTCTGGGTCTGAATACCTGCCAGATTTGTCAGATGATTATAGTGATAGTCGTGATAGTTGCTTAGAGGATGACAGCGACACAGAGTATTTAGAAGACATTGAACCCATTGTCGATGAAGGGTGGCGATTCATAACAGATCCATTTTGTGACATGCGCCCAGACCCAGCCCCCGATTTCACGGAGGGTGACAATGGGATCTCTGTTTGCACACCAGACTTTACCTGCCCACGAGATGTATTTTGTTTCTTTTTTTGTGATGATGTTATTGACAGACTGTGTGAATGGATGAATGCTCGGGCAGAGGAGTATTTTCAGTCAACAGGAAAGCGGAAGGTAAATGGACTTCTGTGGAGGGCTGTCACTCGTGATGAGATGTATGTTTTTCAGAGTTTGCTGATGATAATGGGGGTGAATAAAATGCCCCGTATGTATATGTATTGGTCACGAGATGCCATGGTAGGGGGTCCAAGGATCTTTTGTAAAGAAGTGATGTCTTGAGCAAGATTTCTTTGCTTGCTGAAATTCCTGAGGTTTGCTCCATTAGACCAAGTGGATAAGAAACGGCCTAAGACTCGTATTGAACCATTTTTTTTTTACTTTGCGCCAATGTAGCCAGAATCTGCTCACACCAGGGAAGAATATTGGTGTAGATGAGGCACTGATGCTTTGGAAAGGGAGGCTGGGATTCAAGCAATTTATCCAAACAAAAAGATCCAGATTTGGAATAAAGGTTTTTATACTATGTCCTTCAGATCCAAATTGGAATGGCTATTCGTTTTTTTCAAAAATATTATGGCAAGGACACGAGTTATTCTCTACCTGACCCAGTTGCTGCTAACCTGTCTATATCGGAGATCATCGTACTTCATCTAATGAAGAATTTGCTTCACAAGGGATGTCATGTAGTTATGGATAATTAGTATACCAGTTATTGCCTTGGTAATTACTTACTCACCAGGGACACAACACTTACTGGAGTTGTACGAGCTGGCAGGGGACCCCCTAAGAAACTTGTGAATGAAAAACTCTCAAACACCAGTCAACTTTTGCAAGGAGGGGCAACACTCTCATTGTCAAGTATATGGACAAAAAGGAGGTCAATGTACTGACAACTCTGTATACAGCTGGCATGGTAGAGAAGTGCAAAATACTTGGGGATAAAACAAGCCACTCCATATTGAAAAATACAATAGTCTGATGGGCACCATTGACATGGCAGACCAGCTGCTCGAACCATATGCCTTTGGAAAGAAATCCCTTGCCTGGTTCAAAAAACTTGGTATACATTTTATCTTTCGTATACTGCTGAACTCCTACTTGGCCTACAAGAACCAAAAATGTTACAAGAAGGACTTCATGGCATTCATCCTCAAAGTCAGTAAGGGTTTGGTATTTCGCCATAGTCCCGGTGGTAGGGCCATGCTCGAGGCAGAAGAGGAGGTGAAGTCACAGAAACCCACAAAGATGCCTAATATGGACGTCATTTTGGGTTGATTTCAACCCAAGAAACAGAAGAAATGTCGCATCTGCACCAGGGACTTCAAGAAGAGGAAGGATACCACTTACCACTGCCCTGGATGCCCCGGGGAGCCTGGACTATGCTCAAAGGAACACTTTATAGCTTGGCACTCTCATGCACATAAAAAACGAGGTTCCGAAGCCCCAAGGGCTGGGTCTTCGAGGCAGTAATAATCAACCCTTCCAACCCAAGCACAGCAGAGGATATATTTTTGGTGTTACATACATACTGTTTTTTGAAAACTTTTCATTTTTTTTTACACTAACATGTAATTTTTATTATCATATTTTTTCTACTACAAGTTGTAGTAGTAGTGGTATTACTGTTGAATTTTTTTATTATTATTATTGTTATTATCATTATTATGATTATGATTATTATTATTATTATTATTATTATTATTACCAATGCCATAAACATTCATTGATGTATACGCTGTTTCCGTATGAACCTAGACTAACTGTTTCCATAAGAAAACTAGTATATATTGCTATTACTACTAGTACTATTTTACTGATACTTTACTACTTTTTCTGCTACTTTATTTCTACTACTTTACTACTATTTCTACCACTTTATAGCTGTTTCTATTTCTGCAATTACTTTTTCCACTAAATATTCCTCTTTTTCGATATTTCGACATTATTATATACACACACAACACTATATATATATATATATATATATATATATATATATATATATATATATATATATATATATATATATATATATATATATATATATATATATATATATATAAAAAGGATTTTGACAAAGGAAAAATCTATTTCTGGAGAGGGCCCGTGTCACCCGGTGAAATAGTCCATTCAGCACTTATTTCTAGGTAATTCCATTGCTAGATACCAGAGAAAGCTAAATGAAATGCTGGAGTTACTACCCCCTAGCGAGCTCCACTAGATGGAGTCATATGGAAAAGGGTGAACTACAAAAACACGGAACCTTATCCTATAGAGATTCCCAATGTCAAAAGTCCCAACGAGATTGATTGATTAATTGAGAGTTATCTGGCGTCACAACTACCAGGGTCACCGACGCCGAATACTAAGTGTGATCTTTTCATTTTTATAGTATGTTATAAAAATTAAAATTAAAATTAAAATTCTGCTAAAAAGAACTACATATAAATTTTATTAAAAGGAAAAACAAAAAGAAAACTAGCTAAAATTAAATAAATATATAAAATTCTGCTAAAAAGAACTATTAATAGATTTGATCAGATAAACAATATAACTTTAGAAAAAAAAAAAAAATATATATATATATATATATATACTAAGACAGCACAGCTGTCAAATATATTTGAGAAGACCAGCTTCTTTGATAAAAGAGATAACATTATTAATACACATACTTTCTCCCAACAGTTTTGCCATGTTATAATTACCACCTGCTTCACTGCTATTTGATAAAAAATGATTCCTAAGTTCCACCAGACTGGGACACTCAACCAGCAAATGCCTAACAGTCAGTGGAACCAAGCAATCGTCACAGAAGGGCTCATTCTCCCCATTCATCATAAAGCCGTGAGTTAAACGTGTATGGCCAATACGTAATCTACACAATACAACCTCCCACTTCCTTGGCATTAGGTCATATTTCCAAGGGTGTGTCTGACTAGTGATTTCTTTCATTTTATTGGGGCCTACTCTGTCCCACTGAAGTGCCCATAATTGCTGGATGGATTTCCATATAATATGGAATGCATCACGATATGGAACAGGACATTTTCTGGGTATCGAATTTGTGCTGCTGATTTGGCTAGCTCGTCTGCCTTTTCATTTCCTGATATGTTCACATGGGCAGGGACCCAACAAAAGAAACAATGCTTCCTCTACAATGGTGCAAGAAGATCCACTGCAAGATCTTCAACACTAAGGGATGATCAGTATTGAAGACTTCCAGGGACTCTAAGGCACTTTTAGAGTCACAAAATATTGTGTAGCCAGACACTGGGAGTATTGCAATATGTTCCAAGGCTACTAAGATGCCATACAGCTCAGCTGTAAAGTTTGAAGCAACTGAAGGAAGCGCACCTCTTCGGTTAAAAGATTCACTAAAAACTCCATAACCAACGCCAGCATTGGATTTGGAACCATCAGTAAATATAAATCTTGTATTCATATGCTCTGAAGCATGCTCTAAAAAATATTGCCCTCATTTCCTCATCAGATTTATCCTCTTTGCTCCACTGAAGTACCTGCAGAATTTCACAGCAGGTACCTTCCAGACAGGAGTAATGGGATACACACAAGGAAGTACGGGATTTTTCCAATATTTGTATCCTCTAAAATCTTTTTATTCTATAGCTAAAAGGAGTAGGATACCTTGGATGATTTTCATAAAAATTGTTAAAAATATTTCTGTTTGCCACAGCAAAAGCCAGAGATTTGGGAAGTCTTTGCACTCTAAACCAGTATCGAAGCAATGATGACTGACGATAGAGTTCAAGGGGCATTTCTCCTGCATCGACTAGCAAACTAGATATTGGTGATGAAACGAAAAAGCTCCTGTGGCTATACGAATACCTGAATGATGAACAGAATCTAAAATTTTTAAGTTAGATGAAGAGGCTGAAGAATATACTTCACAACCAAGATATGACAGCTTTGATAAAATTAAGGTTTTATGAAGCTTTAGTATAAGATTTCTACTAGCTCCCCAACTGGTGTGAGACAGCACCTTCAAGATGTGTAGAGCTTCTAGGCACTTTGCTTTGATATGTTTGATATGGGGACCCAAGTCATTCTGCTGTCAAAAACTAGGCCTAAGAAGCACGTTTGTTCTACACATGGGATTCTATGGCCATACAAATAGAGGTCTGGATCAGGATGTACTCCCTAATCCGGCAGAAGTGGACAGCAGTAGTCTTACTTACAGAGATTTTAAAACCCTGTTTCTCAGCCCAACTTGTTATTTTATTTATCGTTAATTGTAACTTTCTTTTTTGCTACAGTCATCCGGGTGGCAGCAAAAGATATTGACAGGTCATCCACAAATAACGTCTTTAAGACCTCTTTTGGAATAACAGATGTAACACTGTTTATGGCCAGAGCAAAAAGTGTTACACTGAGAACACTGCCCTGGGGAACACCTTCTTCTTGGCACCTTTTCTCTGATAAAGTACTGCCAACTTTAACTTTAAAATACCTACGATGTAAAAATGATCTGACAAATAAAGGTAATTTTCCTCGAGACCACTATTATGCATTGTCTTGAGAATTCCATGTCTCCAAGCAGTGTCATATGCCTTTTCTATATCAAAAAACACTGTCACGTGGTGTTGTTTGGAGGCAAATGCTTCACAGACAGAGGTTTCAAGTTGCAGTAAGATATCCAGTGTGGAGTGCATTTTTCGAAAGCCACACTGAGAAGGTGTTAAGATACTGTTGTGCTCTAAATACCACATCAGCCTTACATTTACCATTTTTTCCATTAATTTATACAAACAGCAAGTTAACGCAATGGGGCGGTAACTTGCTGCATAGAGAGGATCTTTTCCAGGCTTAAGAAATGGTAACATGGTTGCCAATTCCCATATGCTAGGGTAGCTGCTTTCATCCCATATTCTATTGATAATGCTGATTATAAAAAGTTTTGTGTTCCTTGAAATGTGTTTAAACATTTTATAAGGAATCTCATCGGGGCCAGGGGCAGTGTTCTTGCTCCTGGCTAAAGCAGAGTCAAATTCCCTTTCAAAAAGGCATATTGTAAGATTCACTTTTGTTTGATGAAAAATCAAGTACCTGTTGTTCTTCCATCATTCTGAAATGATGTCCTGGGGAACTATCTGATTTTTCAGAGACTCGAGCAAAGTGTTCAGAAAATATATTACTAACTTCTGAGGCATCAGTGACATGATTATTATTTACTTTAAGGACTGGAGGAGGATTGGGTGTAAATTTACCCTGAATTTTTCTTATTTTCTTCCAAATGCTGCTGACTGGTGTTCTGCTGTTAATAGAGGATACATATCCTGCCCATGATTGTCTTCTGGCAGCTTTCATAGCTTTTCGAAATCGTGCCCTACACTGTTTATAAGTGATGACATTATCCACAGTGCGATGTCTACGGCACCTGGTCAATGATGACCTTGTAGCTCGATGCAGCAGCCTTAATTCTTCTGACCACCATGGAACTGGCCGTCTCCTGAAAAGTCCTTTAGTTCAAGGAATTGAATGTAAGCCAGCAGTATGGAAAGTTCCATTGAGGAGATCGGTGGCATCATCTACACTTGGGAAATCTTTGGCATCCCCTTCCAGCTCGCTCAAATCTTCGAATTTTTCCAATTTGCTTTCTCTAAGCACCATCGTGGTGATCTTGGGATAGGTGGATCATCATTGGTGCTGATTATAATTGGAGAATGGTCACTGGTATGCCAGTCATCACTTGTTCTCCAACTAAAATCAACACTGCAATTAGAGCTACAAATTGAAAGGTCAATGCAGGAGACAGTACCAGTCTGAATGTGATAATGGGTAGGTTCTCCAGTATTAAGAAGGCCTATATCTTCATTTTCTACGATAGATGCCATCATATTCCCTTTTTGGTTTGATGTTACATCTCCCCACAATGGATGTCTGCTGTTGAAGTCACCAAGAAGAAATGGCTCTGGTAGCTGCCACATTAAGGATATTAAGTCCTCTTGGGAGACATGACTATTGGGTGGAATGTAAAGGGAACATATGGTATACTGCCTTCTTAAATTAATCCGCACAGCCACAGCTTGAAGTGGAGTGTTTAGTTTTACTTTGTAGTGTGGAGTATCTCGACGGATGTAGATGAGGGATCCACCGTGATTTCCCACTTCCAAATCAAATTCAGTTCTGAAGTGAACATATTCCCTAGGACAAGGGTATATTCACCTAGCATGGTCTCTTGCAAACATACCCCAACAGGAGAATGCTCGTAGAGCAAAAGCTTCACTTCCTCATACTTTGCTCGAGTCCCTGACAGTTCCACTGAATTATAGAAGTGAATTTATTTCTGTCTGGGACCATCAGTATGGTTCCTTTTACAAGATTGGGAGGGTTCTTTTTCTATTTGGGGAGGACAATTTAATGGGCAGTTTTGTTGGCTTCTTGGGGAATAACCACCTTGAAAGAGCCAACATCCTTTCCTTCAGTGTCTTTGACACTGAGCCCTTGTTTTGTTTCTTTTCTCTCTGTCTCAATCGGGACAGAGAGAGCAGAGGTGTTCTCTAAAGAGACCTCCTCAACTGTCTTGCTATTGCTGGCAGTAGCCAGCTCTGCCTTTAAAGAGGCAGAAGCACCAGCAAGGACTGGCGCTGGGGGACCAGCATCTGCTGGTTTGTCCTCCAAAGAGGAGTTGGCACCAACAGAAGCTGGCACCGGGCCAGCGAAAGTGCTGGCCTCGCCTCCAAAGAGGCAGATGGTGGAGGGTGTGTCTCAACTGACACTTCAATTTTTCTTAGCTCTAAGTTGACGTCTTCCTTGTTGGTTCTACTGAACCTTGTCTTCGCATTACCATCGTCAATAGATTCTGATGAATCTGTTAGGCGTCTTTTCAGTGATTCTTTTTTTGACTCTACCTTTGTGCTTCTTATTACTTTATTTGTCTCTTTCTGTTGGTTTCTAGGTTTTCCTACTACTGAGGCAAAACTTAGACCAGGTCTTACAATCTTAGCTTTTGCTCTCTCTCTTGCTTCCTTAAAAGTTATCCTTTCCATCACTCTTAATGCCTGAATTTCTTTTTCAAATAAATATATATCACACTGTTGAGATGATGATGCATGTCCCTCACCACAGTGAACACATTTAGGTTCCCTTGTGCACATACCATGCTCATCATCTCCACAGTTGACACAAACCGCAGGATTTTCTTGTATTTTCGACCGCACGTCTGAAGGGTGTGTCAAAAACGTTGGCAGTGGAAACATCTTCTGGGCCTTGGGATGTACTGTTTTATTTTGTATCTATGCCAGGCTGCAGAGACATACTCTGGGAGTCTTAACGTATTGAATGTCAATATCAAAGTAGGTTGAGGTATCCGATCTCTATCCACCTTCTTTGTGATCCTGTTCACCTTAATTACACCCTGATCTTTCAATTCATTTGAAAGTTTCTCCTCAGAGAAACCCATTAGCTGAGGGGCATAAATCAAACCCTTGCTGCAGTTCAAGCTGGAGTGGGGAGTGCACTCCACCATTACTCCCGCAAGGGGCCGACAAACTCATCAGCTTCATGCTTTCCTCTGGGGAGATACTCTCTACCAGGAGCATATTACTGTTCTGAGGGGATATTTTTAGTTGTCTGCCACAACATTTTACAATTTCCCTGTTTACCTCAAAAATATCAATATTGTCACCATTGAGCTTCAAATTTAAATATTTTTCGTATGAGTTGGGTACAAAGACCCCAGGAACTATTTCATACTTCTTGCTTTTCTTTATTGCAAATGGTTCCAGAGTGACAATACTGGAACCAGATGCTTTTTGTTGGGGATTCCTGGCTGTATTCCTTCTTGCCTGGCATTGGGTCACAACCGTGTCAGATTGTCACTTGGCCCAGGGTACTAATTTCAACATGGGGACCTTCCATGAAAAAAAAAAAAAAAAAAAAAAAAAAAAAAAAAAAAAAAAAAACACTGCTGGTGAACACTGAAGAGGCACCATTGACTTTTCATGGGGCCCTATTTTCAGCTAACGACACCAGTAGGAACTGACTCCCAGATGTCCACCCCTTACCCTACCCAAAAAGGGATAGCACCAACATACCAGAGAGGCACAAGTGTAAGCCTAACCCGCTTGTTGGGACCGAGACTATTACTAGAATACAATCATCCCCACTCTGACTATGTTGGTGGGCATACCGGAAAATATGCCAGGAGTCCTACCCTAATAACAGCCCACCCCTGGAATCCACGGGCTGATCTCAGGATAGTTCCGCCTTCAGGGTGTCAATATGACATCATACTAACACCCTTCTGGGCGGACTGTATACAAGGCAACACTAGCCGCATTCCATGTTAGCACCCACCTCACTAGAATGAAGTTTATCAAGGGAGGGAGAGAATGAAAAACAGGGGTGGGTCACCGGGTGACACGGGCCCCTCTCCAGAAATAGATTTTTCCTTTGTCAAAATCCTTTTTCTGGATCGGGGTCCCGTGTCACCCGGTGAAATAGTAACAGAGAAATAAACATCATTCTTATGCTATTAAAGACTTAAATAGAAACGTTGAAAACTAGGAGAATTCTACCCTGAACATAAGTAAGGTCCTCTAAGTTCATGTAATGAAAATAATGTAAGTGGTCACCGTCTAAGATCATGAGCTTAGAATAGCACCTGAATAGGCTTGTATTAAGAAAATACTTCCTGCCTAATAGCAGACCCAATGACAGTGCCCCCCCTTTTTTTTTTAAAGGAGAGGACCTGACAAAATTGCGAGGTCCTGTCTAAAAAAGCCTGCAAGGAGAAAACTGGACACAGAAACAGACCTTGTAAAAGGGGAGTACTTTCCAAGGTGACCACCGAAAATGAGGACCTTCAATTGTAGATAGAAAGTTAGGGTGAGGAATTCACAACACTACCCTGATGAGGGGAAACCAAACTGATTGGTTCCACCAGAAAACCAAACTGATTGGTTCCGCCAGACAGGGCAGACAGTACAGGAAAACTAACACTAGAAGCTAAGCTGATTAAAAATTTTTGGGACTTCCTTAACAAGGAAAGATAAGAACAAGATGATTGTTGGTTACCGAAGCTAACTCCGATACATTACTCAAAGACCAGGAAACCGAATGTGGACGGAGTACTGTTCTTAGACGAACACAGACCTTAGGGATGAAAGTTAAGGGCCTGTGAGTCTGGTTCCAACAAAACACTTTCCTCGAGGCCAATGCGGCCGCATCAGTACTGTAGCTTCAAAACTATGTGAAGAGTGCTAGTTACTTAACTGCAGAACCATACTGCAGTAGAGTAGGATCCCTTAACTGATTTCAGGAAAACAGTAATAACAGGACCAATATCAGTTTCCTCCTAAACTGTAAGATTCACAAAGACCACAAAGCCAGGACATCAGAGTTTGAGGGGGCTGACGCAGGCTGAGTTTATACCAGACGGGACAGCTTGATAGTTTGTGGCTGAATTGGGTTGCAAACAGACCTACTTCCAGGCCCAGGAAAAGGTCACAAGACTACCTGAATGACGCTCCGCCTAAGGACTATTCCGACACCAGGGGGGAGGCCCTGGATAGGGAAAAAGCAGTGACCTTTTGGACCCCTACGAGAAGGGTGGTAGACAGAGGCACCTGCGTCTGTTGGTTATGGAGAAGAATGAACCATAACCTGAACGAAGCAAATCGAGTCCAAAACCACTTGTTTACGCAGCGCACTATTGCTGTTTTGTTCAGAACCAGCCTAAAAGGAAACCTCTTGGGGGAAGAAGTTTCCAAGGACAGGAAGACTGTCACCGCCTCCCAAAGCGTTGATATGGAACTGCCGGAACGTGACCGACTAAGTACCATGTACTTCATTGGGCCAAAAATATCCACCTCACCCGCCCAGAGAGGTGACGGTGTGGAATACTGAGGCCGGAGGGGAAAGCTGGAGAGGAACTGACTTCGGTAAGCACTTGACAGTTGTGCAAGGCCGGAGGCCACTATTCAAGCAGGAGGAATCAAGGAGACACGTCCCTGACTCCACCATACCCCGGTCATAAACTCCAGCTTTGACTTCAGAAGGAGAACCGTCACTGAAGCAAACTGGAGAAAACCCAGGACCTGAAATGATAAGATGCCCTTGCTATCTCTTTCCACTTCCACTGGATTCATAACTACGGAAGGCTACCCTCCTGAATCAGGTGGGATTCCTTCCTGGTTACTTAGAAGCCCAAAGACTCTAGAAACCGATTATAATGACCGGCGCCCTCAGGCAATTCCCGACGCTGGGTGCCCAAATGAGCCAGGCAACTAGATATGCAGCTAGCATAGCCTCCTAATACCGGAGCTGTTGAACTACGGTATTGTTCAAACTGGCAAAGACTCTGGAGCCGCATTGAGGAGGGCATGAACCTGAAGGGGCACGCCTGCTCCCGAGTCTGAATCCCAAGAAGGGATAGGACCTTTCTGCAACCAAGATGTGAAAGGAAGCGTCGGAAAGGTCTATAGAGGTGGTTACGGCTCCACGGCGCAGTAGGATCCGAACCCACAAGACTGTAAGCAACCGAGACTTGCCGCATGAATAAGGAAAACAAACGGGACACGCCCGGAAAAATTTTCCAGTGGAAGGGAACTTCCTTGGCAGACTGAAAAAGCCTGACAGGCCATTCACAAAGACCCCCAGAACTCTGGCCGGAGGCTGATTGAACCTGATTGGGGAACAACAGTCCAGCTCCACCCCGGGCCCTGATAACTATACTCTGGGCCCAGGAACTGAAGTTCCAGTGGCCCCGAAAATGGTACAGCCTCCCACCCATATGAGAAATACTACAGGGAGGAGGCTTGATTGCCTCCCGTGAAGCGAATGCCTTCCCAATTTCTCGGAGAGGAGTAGGATGCATCCCTGCTCCTATGATAACCCCGAGGGTCAGAGCCTCTGGCCAAATGTCTAGTGAAAATTCTTTCCTTAGGTTTTCGTATGAAGCAAAGAAAACTCCGGCGGGCACGTGGGGGAGGCAGAGACACACGGGGGCGTTACAAGGGGCTGATGTGTTGGCTGAACCCGCACACATCGAGGTGGAGGCTGGGAGTGAGAGCTGACGGCTGTCTAGGGGCAGAGACCTGAAGAGCCTGCACCACCGCCTGAGCAGGGGGGCTCTTGAACTACATGAACTTCTTGCCGGACTTGGGACAGGTCCCGGCAAGATCAGACCGTTTCTGCTCGTAGGGTAGACACCCATGAGAACGGAGGCTCTGGGTAACAATAGTAGCCCCAGACGGGCCGTAACAACGCCCACCTGGGGAAAAGATTAATTCTCCAGGTGAAACTGTTCATAAGATTTTTCAGCTCAAGGCGGAACGGGCAAGCCTGACTTACACCCTGTTTCAGCTTCCGAAAATTGACTCCGGAAGCTTAGGGAGCTGTACGCTGAATAAATTAGAAGCGTAGTCCGGGGTTAGAAGATTCACTGTGAATGTATCTGTGATATCTGTCTCCCGGAAATGCCTCAGCGATACATTTTCAAAACAAGCCTGTTGATAAGAGGGGCTACATTCGGAGCACAAGGGGTAAGAAACAGGGCTCTCAAAGAGAGCACGGTAAGACCCCACAGCTGGCGTGAACTTGGAATTCTCCGCCTGCCACTCCGTTAGAGTCCTCAGGGAGACGATGTGTCCAGCCCCTAGCTGAGGGCTCACTTATGGATCCTGCCAGACAGATGCCATGCTCGTTCTGACAGTCTGGTAAAACCCGGATAAGAGGATACCAGACCGGAAGGGAAGAAATGCCCTTCCACCAACCTCCGTGTGCCCACACCCCCGACAGGAGGGTGCCTTCATGCTGGGAAGCATAAAGGGAAGGCACCAAGATTCCCCAGACTGGAGGGGAAAAGAGGTGGAGATGTCCGGAACGATAGAATTCGGGAACGGAGCAGGACTTAACAGGTGATCCATTGACAATGAGTCTTGAGATTAATCTCTTGGGATTTAAGCTCCTGGGAAAGGGAAGGCATGGACCATGACGTAGATAGTTAGTTTAATAGGTTGACAATGACCCTCATAACGAGCTCCTTATAAGGAGACCCGTAAAAGAGTTTTCAACAAAGGAAGGAGGGGGTAACCGCCTTGCTTTGCTTGGGCCGTGTCCCTTTCCAGAAGACGAGGCCAAACTCGTAGATGGCACCGGATTAGAGATCCGAGACGTCCTTGAGGGTGCCCCGGAGCGGGTCTTCTTGGTTTAAAAAGGGTGGTGGTGGTGGGGGTGTTTTTTTTTTTTTTTTTTTTTTTTTTTTTTTTTTACCTTAGGGACGGTAGACCAGGAACCGTCGAAAAGGGATGAGAAGGTAACGAATCCCCTAAAGGAAAAGTTTGCCTCACCTAATTCCGAGCTAAGCGGAAAAGGTTTGTCTCAATTATTCCCGCACCTACTTATCGCTCCGGGACGATGTTCACAGGTCCGAGAACGAGACAGAAGGCCGCAACGTCTTCAGAAAACTCTCCGTAAACAATTAACTTGAAGCGAAGAGTTACGAGACTTGCGGCCGGCCTCCAGGAGGGGGAAAAATTAGGACCCCAGACACCGGAGGAACAACTATCAATAAGTTATATAAGACGGAGTTTGGCGAAGGAAAAAACCGATAGGTGTATATGAAACCTACCAATTTACCGAGAATCTCGCCCGGAAACGGAGTTTGGCGGAGGAAATCGATAGGCGTATATGAAACCTACCGATCCACCGAGAATCTCGCCCGGAGAGAGCCCAAACACCGAAAGATTAACTATTAATAAGCCACAAGAGGCGGAGAACCGATAGGTTTATATGAAACCTACCGAATTAACGAAATCCCGCCGGAGACGGAGTTTGGCGGAGTGAAATCGAGCGACTATTAAAAGAGCGACTAGCCAAGCATGAGGCGGAGCTTGACGGAGGTAAAACCGACAGGTATATATGAAACCTACGGATTCATCAGGTAGCCTGCTCGGGAGAGCATAGCGTACAACGCAATCTGCCGGGTGCCAAACGACTAATAATAAGCCAAAGGAGGCGGCGTTTGGCGGCGATAAAACCGACTGGTGTAAATAAAACCTACGGATTCATCAAGTAGCCTGCTCGGAGAGAGCATAGCGTACTTTACAACCTTCCGAGTCAAGAATAAGTCACATGAGGCGGAGTTTGGCGGAGACGAAACCGACAGGTATATATAAAACCTACGGGTTCATCAAGAAGCCTGCTCGAGGAGAGCATAGCGTACTTCATAACCTTCCGTGCCAAACTATAAATCCAAAACAGACTGCGCACCGGAATGGGAGCTATAGACTCCGTGACCGCTGGTTTGTTGCAGGATAGCGGAGCATTCCTGCACTTGACAAAACCAGCCGAAAACGTATGAGAAAAGGGCATGCTGGAACGGATGCCGGAGCAGAGTACCGTAGCAGCCATAGCCTAGTCAGACCAGGAAAACCCCCGGAGAAAACCGGAGAGAAAACCGGGCTAACAGGACAAAACTCATAGACATAAAAACAGAGTCAACGGAACATTCCGAAGCGATCATGTTTGAACAAAATGTGGGAAGGTTATGAACTGTTCGGAAGTGGGCGCACTCCGAGCCAAGAGAGGAAAACCCCCGGAGGAGGATATCCTGAACGAAGTGATAGCGGTGGGGGGAATAAACGCCGACCGCTAAACACTAAAACCGCCGTAGCAGTAAGCAAGGAGAGCGCCCAACAAGATAACGAAACACCGAACAGGTAGTAGCAAAAAGGAGGGGGAACGCCGAAAGTAAATAAAGCAGAAGACAGTTAGGTGGAGAACGCTAACTGGCCTCGTATGAGATCCCAACAGTGAGGTGCGAACATGTAGGAAGCACCACGAAGGGAAATAGTCGACGTAAAAGGAAGGGGGAAGGATAGGCCAGGAGGTTGGTAACCCAAAGCAGCGACCAGGGGTGGGACAGCACTCCCCGGGCGCCCAGAGATTCTCATAGATCCCCTCGCTATGTAAGCTGTGTTGCACGACAAGAGCGAGAGAAAAAGAGAGGAAGGGCAAAAACCTCTACGGCCAGGAGAGCAATGAAAGATAAAAGGAGTGTGAACAGGAGTGGGGAGAGCACTCCTGGTCACCTCCAGGTCCAGGTGGAGTGCCAACTCAGACACACCGAAGGACAATCAATCAATGCAGAGGGAGGGGATTTAGGCTACAACATAAAATAAGGATAATTGCTCTCAAGCCTTGGAAAGTTAACAAACTTTGAAAACAAACCAAGGGGAGAGAGAGAGCAAAGGATAAAAGGGAGAGAAGGGGACTCTCGAAACCACAAAATAACATATATATAGTCGGTAAAAGAAGTGTGAACAGGAGTGGGGAGAGCACTCCCGGTCACCATTGGTAAGCAACCCAAAGAAGGATTGAACTAGGATAGGCTACGCAGGTAAACCCTCGCTATTCCAGCTTAACTTATTAGGAACATTAGCCTAAGTGAAAAGCCGAAACAGGGAGAGGGTGGACGTAGGCAATATATCCAAGTCAAAACCAAACAAAGGGAAGCACCAGACATAAAACACACATGTACAGAACGAGATCACCGACATGAAACTCATACGTACAGATCGAGATCGTCCCCTCCTTAACGAATTTTTCCCCGAAGGGAAAAAGTGTTACAGCCAACCCCTAGGCTAACCTAACTGAGGCGATGTAAAGGAAGGAAGCCTAGGAGAGGGGTTAACCAATAACTCAAAAAAAAAAAAAATAATAAAACAAAAATTGGATTTTGAATCATTTCAAACAAGGAGGATAGGTAATTCCGGCTAACCTAACAGAGCACATGGATGGAACAAAACACGGAACCAAAACCAAGGAAAAAAAAAAACCAAAACAAAAAAAAGAAAAAAAATGTCAATTTCAGTAATCAAAAAAAACACAAAAATTTAAAAAAAGGGATTAAATGTACGAACCCCAATCCCACACCTCCAACAAGGGTCAAAAAAGTTGAGAAAAACAAAAGGAAATTCAAAACAAAAACCAAAAAAAAAATTTTTTGTGAAAAAAATGATTAAAAGCCTAAGAATTGGTGTTAAAAAAACAAAAAAAATGTCAAAAAAAAAAATCATAAAAAACAAAAATTGTCTAAAGGTACATGTAGGAGGATAGGCAGGCCCAACACAACATGGACGTGAAGGGACATGACCGACCTCCAGTTAAATGAAAGTATCCCAAAATTAACAAAATTCAAAAGCATCAGCACAAGGTCAAAAATTAAATGTAACAATGAAAATCATGTTCCCATACACTTAGAAAGTGAGTCTAAAACAAGGCAAAATAAAGCCAAAATAAGAAGCGAATAGGCCCGAGGGGGAACCACGTAGCCTAAACAGCAAGACAGCACTTGACCAGGAAGGGAACACAAAATTCACAAAATAAACAAAATTATGAAAACAAAGTAAAAACCGTAACAGTACCAATGAAAATAAGATCCCCAAAGGCTAAGAGAAGTGAGTGACAAAAATAAAGCATAATGAGGCCATGATAATAAGCGAATGGGCTCGAGGGGGAAGCTCGTAGCCTAAACGCTCAACAACATTTCTCGTAATGAAGCCACGATAAAAAGCGAATGGGCCCGAGGGGGTAGCTCGTAGCCTAAACGCTAAACATCACTCCCGTAATGAAGCCATGATAAAAGGCGAATGGGCCCGAGTGGGTAGCTCGTAGCCTAAACGCTAAACATCACTTCCATAATAAAATCACTCTCGTAATGAAGCCATGATAAAAAGCGAATGGGCCCGAGGGGGTAGCTCGTAGCCTAAACGCTAAACAGCACTTCTCGTAGTAAATGGGTACAGAACAAACAAAAATTAATCAAACCCACTAAAGTTAGGGATCATTAATGGTAAAACATCCCAAATAAAAAGGGATACAAATAAAAAACACAAAACAAACATGCCGACCCAAGACCAAGAGAGGTCAAGAGACGACGTGAGAGGAGATCGAGACGGGCGTTATAAATTCCTTTAATTATTAAACTAAAGGAAAATAAGAAGCCTCAATCGCCTAAAAAACAACAAAACACTGGTACTCAAGTAATTGAAGAAGAACCTTGCGAGGATGCCATAAAAAATCCAAAATAGAGCACAAAATAAGGATCACAACGAAATTACGTGTGAACGAAAAAACGTGCTAAAATGGAATGCGGCTAGTGTTGCCTTGTATACAGTCCGCGAGTAGTGCATGGGCTTGTATCGGCACCTCTCTCGTTGGGACTTTTGACATTGGGAATCTCTATAGGATAAGGTTCCGTGTTTTTGTAGTTCACCCTTTTCCACACACGACTCCATCTAGTGGAGCTCGCTCTGGGGGTAGTAACTCCAGCATTTCATTTAGCTTTCTCTGGTATCTAGCAACGGAATTACCTAGAAATAAGTGCTGAATGGACTATTTCACTACCATTGTATGTTTTCCGTTCGGATATTGGAGAGGCAAATAAACAAACAACTGCAACGATAAAGTAAACAAATGGTGAACAACCAAGCCTACACAACTCATGAGTCAGACAACAACTCACTGCAGTAAAATCAAGCTTTGTGGTCTTATATAATTATTAAAATATTATGTGAAAATAGTAATCACTAATTAGAATATCACTAATTTGAATATCCCAGGCGAGACAATTCCCGTTTGCTTCGTCCCTCTCTTATAACAAACTTACGAGATGCAATCGTTCAAATTTCTCCCTCATAAGGGTGGTACTTCTCTTGCTTATGACAATGGAATTGCGTGAATGCACTACATGGTATGAAAATCCAAAAAGAAAATGCATCACAAAGCAGTAGGATATCGCTTGAACCAGAACCACACACAAATCGAGATGGCTTATTGGTAAAACCCAACGCTATGTTACATACTTATATAATTTCATATTTCCGAAAATACGCAGTAAAAATATGTCAAGAAATATAAAATATTATATGTATACTAACTGGCATGGTACATCTGTGATACGACTATGGCGAGTTCAAAATATTGAGATACATAGATATATATTTACTTGATACTTTTTTTTGAGAACTAACAAGCTCTTATTGTAGAGTTAGTTATAAATGATTTGTTTAACCAGACCTCTGAACTCTTTTAGGTTTCTTCTCGGGCTGGGAAAAGAATGGGGAAAGAGTACATAAAAAAATTAAGTAGTTAACTAAATAAATAAATAAAAAAAAAAAAAGGGAATTAGAAAAAAACAATCAAGAAAAAAAAAAAAGGGGGGGAAGGGAAGATTATATTTTACTTATCAATTTAATTTTGTTTAGGAAGAGAATGATATTATTAATTGAAAAGTTATTACCTTCTGCTAGAATATCCTTTATTGATTTATTTTGTAAATAAGTCTTTCTTTCATGATGCCATCTGGGACAGTCAATCAAGATGTGTTTGATTGTTACTGGGATGTTACATCTTTCACAAGTTATTGGGTTAGTGTGCGGAGTTGACATCAGATGACCATGTGTGAGTCTGGAGTGTCCTATTCTGAGTCTTGTTAAAATAACCTCATTGATTCTTTGCTTTTGGGTAGAAGAATGCCATTTTTAACTTCGTTCTTAATTTGTTTTAGTTTGTTTTGTGGGGGTATATTTGTCCAATCATTTTGCCAATCCCTATAAATTAAGGGTTTAACTGATGCTAGCCAGTCTGATATGGGTGCTTTCATAGTAGTTGGGGGATTGTACAAGCCAAATTTGCAGCTTTATCTGCTTTCTCATTACCCTCAATGCCTACATGGGCTGGGATCCAACAAATTTGAATTTGAAGGCCATTTGTAATTAACTGATGTATTTCCCGTTGTATATTTTGGACAAGGTCATTATTTGATTTAAATGATCCTATTGCTTCAATTGCACTTCTTGAGTCGCTCAATATGAGTGCTGAAGGAATTCCTTTTTTGTTATAATCTTGAGAGCCAATTGTATGGCTGTTAATTCTGCTGTAAATACTGATGATATTAGAGGAAGGCCCATTTGGATAGTTTTATCACTTGAATAGGCTGATGAGCCCACTCCAGCTTCATTTTTGGATCCATCTGTGTAGATTATGAAGGGATTACCCTTCCGTCTTATGTGTTCCATGGCATGTTGATGGTACATTTCTGTGTTGGACATATATTTCTTTGAAAGATATGATAAATATGTGCATAGTTTTGCCCTTTTTAGTGTCCATGGTGTGACCGGATTTATTTCTTGGGTAAATTTGGGTATCATGTTATGTAAATTCAATAGATGATTAGTTTTTTTAGTAAATGAGTTTTGATTTGGGTTATTATTTGTATTTTGATTGAGAAATTTATTTGATGCAGGAGATGTGCCTGCTTGAAGGGATGTTTCTTCTTAAAGTAATTAGATCTCTGTAATATTTTAGAGGCAGCTGGCCTGCCTCTGCTAGGATAGACACAGTTGGAGATGAGCGGAAGGCTCCTGTACATATAATGCACTCCCTCGTGATGTAATGCATCTAGAGATTTTAAAGTTGTTTCTGAGGCAGTTGAATAAATTGGACAGCTATAATTTATAACTGATAGTACTGTTGCATTGTATAACATTAACATTGTGTCTGTCGTCCTGCACCCCATTTGGTGTGTGAGATTTTCTTTAATAAAGTAAGGGCTTTAGATCCTTTGGCTTTGATATATTTGACATGATCTTTCCAATTTAAATGTTGGTCAAAAAAATTATACCCAAATATTTAACACTATTGCACATGTTTATCTCTTCATTATAAAGATATAACTTAATGGTTTGTTGTTTCAACCATCTTTTGTCTTTGTAGAAGACAATGCCATTTGTTTTATTTACCGACAACTTGAAGCCTACGGAATTGGTCCAAGTGGTTATATTTTTGTTGCTATATTAAGTATTCTTTGAGCATGTCTCAAAGAATAACTTGAATAATAAATTACAAAATCATCCACATACAAACTATTTTGTACACCCTCAGGCAGTCATAGTAATGTCATCTATTGCCAGGGCAAATAAGATGCAGCTCAAAACACTGCCTTGGGGATACCCTCCTCTCTGTAATGTAGCAATTTGAATATGTATTTGCTATGCGTTCTTGAAATGTAATGATTTGTTAGAAAATTATTGATAAATATTGGAAGGTGACCTCGAATATTGGACCTGTGGAGTTTGTGCATAATATTGTATCTCCATGTGGTATCATATGCTCTTTCTGTATCAAAGAAAATAGCCACTGTCAGCTTTTCCTTTTCAAATCCTTTTTTAATATGATCTTCTAATTGAGTGAAGGGTCTAGTGTAGATCTACCAGCTACCGATCCCGATTGGGTAGGTGATAAAATTGAGTATTTTGTTATGACACTTGTTAATCTCAAACCAACCATTTTCTCCAACAGTTTACGCAAGCAACTTGTTAGAGATATTGTCCTATAATTAGTGGGGTTGCTAGGGTCTTTTCCTGGTTTACTGATGGGTATGATTATCGCATGTCTCCACTTCGTTGGGAAGATATGCATTAGCCATGTGTTATTATATAATTTTAATAAGAATTCTTTAGCTAGTGTGGCTAAATTCTGGATCATTTCAAAAGAAATCATATCATGCCCCGCAGCTGATGATCGACATGATTTTAGGGCAAAATTAAGTTCGCTCATATTGAATTCTTGGTTATAATCAAGGTCCTCATCAGTTTCAAAATTAAGTGTATGATTTATTTTTGTGTTCTAATTCTTTTGAAGTGTTCATCTACATTAGAATAAGCACTAATATCTTCTATATGTTTGGCTAATATATTTGAAATATCTTGTAGGTTATGATTTAGTTTGCCATTATATAGTATTGGGCTTCTAGGTGGTCTTACATGTTTACCATTGATTTTACGGATTTTGTGCCATATTTCCTTAATTGAAGTATTTGGTGACAATTCCGATATATAATTTTTTCCACGACTGAGCTTTTTCGAATATTATTGTTTTTCGAAATTTTGCATTATATTTATTGAAAAGAAAATGGGTAGTTTTAGTAGGATACTGAAGTAAATTTCTCACTTTCTACTACCCAGAATTGGCAAGTCACACAGAAATTGTACGACAATTTGTCACTCAATGTCGCTCATAGGGCGATATTGAGATACACAGATACATATTTACTCTGCCATTATATTTTTTTGAGAGAAAGAGCCAGTTTTTATCATAGATAATGTGTATTTTAGTAGGACAGTAAAGTATATTTCTCACTTTCACCTAAAAAGCCATACAGAAAGTTTGCAACAATTTTTCGCTAAACGCTGCCCAAATGCCGGTAAATTTAGGATCACAAGAAGGTGGTGATATCACATTATTATTACTATTATTAATATTAATATTATTATTATTCTTTTATTATTATTATTATTATCATTTATTATTATTATTGAAGTTCCAATTGCACAACATCCTCAGAGAGACTATTCCACAGTCCAACGGTGTGAGAATTAAAGGACCTCTGAAGCTGAAAAGTTTGACAGCGAGGCATATTTACTGCACACTGGTGCTGCTGTTTGCAGAGTTCACCCTTTCATCATTTGTTGGAAGAGCTAACATGAAAAGGTCTGAAAGGAATATGATTAACAAGAAAAAATGCTTGAATAGTGATCTTTGTCAAAGCTAACACCAAGAAAACAACACAATTATTTATAATACTGCAGGCTCTTGAAATGAGAGGTAATTGGTAGACATATACCAAGGATCCATTGGGTGCATGTGTGGTGGTACCACTTTCTTCTGTCTTTCTGACAAAAGACTGGTGATCACAGAAAGTGAACATAGGCATGTACATCATTAATAGGATTGAGATGAAATCAAGTCTTGGTCTTCCAATTGTGGCTGTATTGAGCAAGATGAGACTGGGAAAATACTAAAGTACATGAAAATTAATAAAAAGTGTACTTTAAAAAAAATCATACCTGTTACAAGCTAACTTCCATTTTGGTCCTGAAGAAGGATCTAAAACAAGAATGCCTGTAGGACATTCCATGCACTGTGATATTCCCAAATTATCACGACTGTAATGGCATGTTGGATGAGGACAGAGGTTACATCCCCAACCTTTGGACATGTCACTGAAACAAAGATACCAGTAATCATGTATAAAAGGCCTTCAGCTAAGTTGAACTTTCAAAACGAAAACCCAAACACGAGAATATAATGTAATCTATTTTCATACATCTGACATATTTAAAATTTCTCAATACATATTAAAGTACAGTATCAAAATAATCATTTAACATATTAAAAAAAGTAAGGTTGTTACTCTCCACAGCCATACTGAATTATGAGTGTTTATAAAAGGCTTTATACATAGGGTTAAATAATATATGCTAAAAGATGTCCAAAGAATTCCTCCGCAACAAATAATATACAATTAAGCACTGTAATGAAACCTGTCACTCACGGGAAAGGGGGATTGTTGTAGCAGTATGGGCAGAAGGTATAGCTCTTCCCCTTGGCTCCACCTGACCACATCAAAAGTTGGAAATCATCCAGAGGACATCTATTTTCCTGAAACTCTCGAATCACACCATTCTGGGGCACAGCAAATGTCTCATCACACGTCATACAATGCAGACGCACAGGCTTAGTTTCAACTAGCTTGAGGTAGCGACGGCATTTTCCACATCTGTTGTTAGCATGTAATACAGAACATGTTAAGGAACTATGGAAGTCATTAGAAACTAGAGCATCATATATCAAGTTGAAGCATCCATAAAGTAAAATGCATTCAAAAAAGGTGGTTTTAAGAAAGTCAACCCTTAATCTCTCAGCATCAAACTGAAGCTTTAACAGCCATTTAATATCAGCAAGTCTCCTCCTTCCATAAACAATGCTAGGGATCTGGAAATTATTTGAAACAAACATGCGACAGGTGTTCAAACCTATGGAACTTTTAGATATATGGTTAGACATTTTTAAATTACAAAATGCTAGTCACTAAATTCTTTGATTAAGCTTAAAGATCAGTATCAAAATATGCATAATAACATTACAAATTTTGGTCATGCAGGAGAAAAATTAATACAATAAAAAACAGACATTTTCTGTTTATGGCTTAAAAGATTAATCATCTACGTTAATGTTGATCATTGCTAATTAGTTCAACACAGCATTAATAATATGTGTCTCACCAGATACCAGTTACTTGTACATAACCTTTCATTCTTCAACACAAACTCTTCCCAGACATTCCACAGAAGAAATAAAGTCATCCTGGAGGTGCATGCATCCTAGTTCCTTGAGCTCAATGACAGCCAGCTGTAGCACTGTTCACAACTTGCAGTTTCCTAGCTCGAAAATTTTTACAAACCTCATTTTGTTCAATTATCCATTAATTCATCAGTCTTGTGCATATACTCATTTATGTGAAGTGAATTTCAGCAACAGAATTTGGATTTCAAATTTATATCAGTCTGATTAAGGATTTCACCAGCAGTACAGTGGTAGTTGGCTGGTTTTCATAAAGTGCCAATAACTTACCCTGCTACAGTTCTAGCTTTTGTACATGTCAAAAGCTGAATTTCTGTACATTTGTTCTGTTAATTTACAGTTGTTTTTTCATGTGTTGATATAAGGCTGGAAACAGGTCATTAGTTAGTTAATGCCTTCATTGCTGTTTTTTGAGAATTTTTCTATTTTACTTTGTTGGGATGGTGTACAGTCGATCCCCGGTGTTCAAGGGGGATGCATACCACAACCTCTGCGAATGGCTAAAATCCACGAATACTTGACACCCCTCTAAGAATGCTTATAACTGCTTATTTTGATAGCTCAAACACCAAGAAAACCCTCTAAAAATGCTTATACCTGAGTATTTTAATAGTTTTATCACAAAAAGTGCATTTAGTCATGAAAATTATATGCAAATACAGTACTTAGTGAATATTTCACTGTGCAAAATACCACGAATTGGCAAATTTTCCACAAATAATATGAATAACGTAGTCCCCGGTTATCAGCAGGCTCAGTTTATGGGCGATCCGGTTTTATGACGCTTGTCTAGTGACGAAAATCGGCAATTTCCGGCACCAAAAATCGCCGATTTCTGCTTACCGGCACCAATACATACCTAACTGAGGCGCCGATTACTGAAAATCACCGATTTCTGGTTATCATTATTACGCTGTCAGAACGGAACCCCCGCCAATAACTGGGGACTGCTTGTACAGTATTCGTTCCACAGAAAAATTTGCCAGTCGGCGAAGCCACGAATCCAGAACTGCGAATAGGTGGGGTCCACTGTAGTATCTTTGATTGGGAATAGGAAGCATAACTATTTGAAAGTCTAGTTCAGAGGTTCTCAGTTTTTATTGCTTAGTGGCGTACTAACGATATATCCTGGACGCTGACAGTGCACCAACTCTACAGTCAGTGTAATTATATTTATTATATAAGCTTGCTACATATTCCACTGACGCAAAGGTACAAACTAGGGCTAGCCATAATATTAGTACGAATATGTATGTGCACACGTGTACGGTAATTATTATAATAATGAAGTAATACCGTAATAATAATAATAATAATAATAATAATAATAATAATAAAATAATATTATTATTATTATTATTACTATTGTTTGTTATTAAAGGATTTTGACAAAGGAAAAATCTATTTCTGGGGAGGGGCCCGTGTCACCCGGTGAAATAATCCATTCAGCACTTATTTCTAGGTAATTCCGTTGCTAGATACCAGAGAAAAGCTAAATGTAAAGCTGGGGTTACTACCCCCAGAGCGAGCTCCAAGAAATGGAGTCGTATATGGTAAAGGGTGAGATTGTCACAATCACGGGACCCTGCCCTATAAAGATTCCCAATGTCAAAAGTCCCAACGAGAGAGGTGCCGATACAAGCCCATGCACTACTCATGGACTGTACACAAGGCAATACTAGTCGCATTCCATGTTAGCACCCGCCCCACTAGAATGATGTTTACCATGGGAGGGAGAGAATGAAAAACAGGTGGGTCACCGGGTGACACGGGCCCCTCCCAGAAATAGATTTTTCCTTTGTCAAAATCCTTTTTCTGGATCGGGTCCCGTGTCAGCCGGTGAAATAATAACAGAGAAATAAATATCATTCTTATGCTATTAAAGATTTTAAAAAGAGACGTTGAAAACTAGGGGAGAATTCCACCCTGAACATTAGTAAGGTCCCCGAAATTCATGTAATGAAAATAATGTAAGTGGCCACTGCTCTAAGATCATGAGCTTTGGAATTGAACCTGAATAGGCTTGTATTAAGAAAATACTTGCTGCCTGATAGCAGACACAATGACAGTAACCCCCTCTTCAAAAAAAAGAGAGACCTGACAAAATTGTGAGGTCCTGTCTAAATAAGCCTGTAAGGAAAAAACTGGGCACAGAGACAGACCTTGTGAAAGGGGAGTACTTTCCAAGGTGACCACCGAAAATGAGGACCTTCAACTATAGATAGAAAGTTAGGGTGAGGAATTCACAACACTACCCCTGATGTGGGGAAACCAAAATGGTTGGTTCCACTAGACAGGGCAGACAGTACAGGAATACTAGCACTAGAAGCTAAGCTGATTAAATCTTAGGGTCTTCCCCAACAAGGAAAGGTAAGAACAAGATGATTGTTGGTTACCGAAGCTAACTCCGATACATTACTCAAAGACCAGGAAACCGAATGTGGACAGAGTACTGGTCTCAGACGAACACAGACCTTAGGGTTGAAAGTTAAGGGCCTGTGAGTCTGGTTCCAATAAAACACTTTCCTCGGGGCCAATGCGGCTGCATCATTACTGTAGTTTCAAAAACTATGTGAAGAGTGCTAGTTACTTAACTGCAGAACCACACTGCAGTAGAGTAGGATCCCTTGACTAATTTTAGGAAGACAGTAATAACAGGACCAATATCAGTTTCCTCCTAAACTGTAAAATTCACAAAGACCACAAAGCCAGGGCACCAGAACATTGAGGAGGCTGATGCAGGCCGAGTTTATACCAGTCGTGGCAGTTTGATAGTTTGTGGCTGAATTGGGTTGCAAACAGACCTACTTCTAGGTCCGGGAAAAGATCACAAGACTACCTGAATGACGCTCCGTCTAAGGACTATTCCGACACCAGGGGGGAGGCCCTGGATAGGGAAACTGTAGTGACCTTTTGGACCCCTACGAGAAGGGTGGCAGACAGAAGCCACTTGTGTCTGTTGGCTATGGAGAAGAATGAACCATAACCTGAATGATTCAATTCGACTTTGAACCCACTTGTTTACGCAGCGCACTATTGCTGCGTTGTTCAGAACCAGCCTAAAATGAATCCTCCTGGGAGGAAGAAGTTTCCCAAGGGCAGGAAGACTGCCACAGCCCCCCAAAGCGTTGATATGGAACTGCCGGAACGTGACCAACTAAGTTCCATGTACTTCATGGAGCTAAAAATATCCACCCCACCCGCCCAGAGAGGTGACGGTGTGGAATACTGAGGCCGGAGGGGGAAGCTGGAGAGGAACTGACTTCTATAAGCTCTCGACAGTTGTTCAAGGCCGGAGGCCCTTATTTAAAAAGGAGGAATCAGGGAGACACGTCCCTGACTCCGCCATACCCCGGTTATAAACTCCAGCTTTGACTTCAGAAGGAGAACCGTCACTGAAGCAAACTGAAGAGAGCCCAAGACCTTTTCTTGGGCACGGTGAGAGGTATGCTTGTGTTGATGAAATGCTTGGTTGCCCTTGCTATCTCTTTCCGCTTCCACAGGATTCACAACCACTGAAGGCTACACTCCGGAACCAGGTGGGATTCCTTCCTGTGTACTTAGAAGCCCAGAGACTCTAGAAAGCCGATTGTAATGACCGGCACCCTCAGGCAATTCCCGACGCTGGGTGCCCAAATGAGCCAGGCAACTAGATATGCGGCTAGCATAACCTTCTAATACCGGAGCTGTTGAACTACGGTATTGTTCAAACTGGCAAAGATTCTGGGGGCTGCATTGAGGAGGGCATGAACCTGAAGGGGTACGCCTGCTCCCCGAGTGTGAACCCCAAGAAGGGATAGAACCTTCCTGCAACTAAGATGTGAAAGGAAGCGTCGGAAAGGTTTATAGAGGTGGTTACGGCTCCACGGAGCAGTAGGATCCGAACCTACAAGACTGTAAGCAACCGAGACTTGTCGCATTGAATGAGGAAAATAAACGGGACACGCCCGGAAAAATTTTCCAGTGGAAGAGAACTTCTTTGGCAGACTGAAAAAGCCTGACAGGCCATTCACAAAGTCCTCCAGATCTCTGGCCGGTAACTGACCGAACCTGAATGGGGGAGGGGGACAAACAGTCCAGCTCCACCCCGGGCCTTGATAACTATACTCTGGGCCCAGGGACTGAAGTTCCAGTGGCCCCAAAAATGGTACAGCCTCCCACCCATGTGAGAAATACTACTGGGAGGAGGCTTGCTTGCCTCCCCTGGAGCCTTTGCCTTCCCAACTTCTCGGAGAGGAGCAGGATGCTTCCCTGCTCCTATGATAACCCCGAGGTTCAGTGCCTCTGGTAGAATGTCTAGTGAAAATTCTTTCCTTGGGTTTTCGTATGAAGCAAAGAAAACTCCGGCGGAGGCATATGGGGGAGGCAGAGACATACGGGGGAGTCACTAGGGGCTGATGTGTTGGTTGAACCCGCACACATCGAGGTGGAGGCTGGGAGTGAGAGGCTGACGGCTGTCCAGGGGCAGGAACCTGAAGAGCCTGCACCACTGCCTGAGCAGGGGGGCGTTTGAACTACATGAACTTTTTGCCGGACTTGGGATAGGGCCCGGCAAGTTTAGATTATTTCCGCTCAGTAGACAGACACCCACGAGAACGGAGGCTCTGATTAACATCAGTAGCCCCGGACAGACTGTAACAACGCCCACCTGGGGAAAAGATTAATTCCCCAGGTGAAACTGTTCATAAGTCTTTTCGGCTCAAGGCGGAATGTGGCTGCCGAAAAATGTGTCTTCAGCTGTCCATCCGGACTGATGAAATAAAGCAGGACCTGCAGAAAACCTGGCAAGAGGGATTTTATCAGGACCCGAAACAACAAACCGCCATCATATACCACAGACATTGTTTCTGTTAAAGTCAAAGAGTTCCAGGACCTGGCAAGCCTGTCCTTACACCCTGTTTCAGCTTCCGGGAATCGACTCCGGAAGCTTAGGGAGCTGTACGCTGAATAAATTAGAAGTGTAGTCCGGGGTTAGAAGATTCACTGTGAACGTATCTGTGATATCTGTCTCCCGGAGATGCGTCAGTGGTTTATTTCCGAAACAAGCCTGTTGATAAGAGGGGCTACATTCGGAGCACAAGGGGTAGGAAGCAGGGCTCTCAAAGAGAACACGGTAAAGACCCCATAGCTGGCGTGAACTTGGAATTCTCCGCCTGCCACTCCGTTAGAATTCTCAACGGAGACGATGTGCCCAGTCCCTAGGGAAGATGAGGGTTTCCTTAGGGATCTTGTCAGATAGATACCATGCCCCTTCTGCCAGTCTGGCAAAACACGGATAAGGGGATACCAGGCCGGAAGGGAAGAAATGCAATTCCGCCAACCTTCGTGTGCCCACACCCTCGATAGGAGGGTGCCTTCATGCTGGGAAGCATAAAGGGATAGGCGCCAAAGGTTCCCCAGACCGAAGGGGAAAAGAGGTGGAGGTGTCCGGAACGGAGTAGAATTCTGGAACGGAGCAGGATTTTACAGGTGATCTGTTGATAATGAGTCCTGAGATTAATCTCTTTGGGATTTAAGCTCCTGGGAAAGGGAAGGCACGGACCCATGAGGTAGATAGATAGTTAGATAGTTTGATAGTTTGTCAATGACCCTCATATCGAGCTCCTTATAAGGAGACCCGTAAAAGAGACTGCAAGAAAGGAAGGAGGGGGTAACCGCCTTACTTTGCTTGGGCCGTGTCCCTTTCCAGAATACGAGGCCTAACTCGTAGACGGCACCGGACTAGAGATCCGAGACGTCCTCGAGGGGGCCCAAGAGCGGGTCTTCTGGGTTTTAAGAAGGGTCTTTCTTGACTGATTTCACCTTAGGGACGGTAGACCAGGAACCGTCCAGAAGGGATGAGGATCTAACGAATCCCCTAAAGGAAAAAGTTTGTCTCACTTATTCCCGAGCTAAGCGGAAAAGGTTTGCCTCACTTATTCCCGCACCTACTTATCGCTCCGGGACGATGTTCACAGGTTCGAGAACGAGACTGAAGGCCGCAACGTCTTCAGTAAATCCTCCGTAAACAGCTAATTTATTTTAAGAGGACCGGGTCATCTCTTGGACTCTGGTAAACAAAGGGGCAGCAACTTCTTCAGCAACTGACGTTGAGAACTGGGCGCCAGGAAAGGAACATTACAAATGTCCACCGAAGGACATAGGAATTTCCGACTCTCACGTTTCGCCGCCGAGCTGATGACCCCGGACTAGAGGGAGTGAAGCGAAGAACGAGACTTGGTGGCCGGCCTCCAGGAGGGGGAAAATTAGGACCCCAAACACCGGAGGAGCAACTATTAATAAGTCATATGAGACGGAGTTTGGCGGAGGAAAACCGATAGGTGTATATGAAACCTACCGATTCATCGAGAATCTCGCCCGGAGAGAGCCCAAACACTGAAAGAGCGACTATTAATAAGCCATATGAGGCGGAGTTTGGCGGAGGTAAAACCGACAGGTGTATATGAAACCTACGGATTCATCAGGTAGCCTGCTCGGAGAGAGCATAGCGTACAACACAACCTTCCGGGTGCCAAACGACTAATAATAAGCCATATGAGGCGGAGTTTGGCGGAGACAAAACCGACAGGTGTATATAAAACCTACGGATTCATCAAGTAGCCTGCTCGGAGAGAGTATAGCGTACTTCACAACCTTCCGTGCCAAACTATAAATTCTCCAACACAGACTGCGCACCGCATATGAGGCGGAGTTTGGCGGAGGTAAAACCGACAGGTGTATATGAAACCTACGGATTCATCAGGTAGCCTGCTCGGAGAGAGCATAGCGTACAACACAACCTTCCGGGTGCCAAACGACTAATAATAAGCCATATGAGGCGGAGTTTGGCGGAGATAAAACCGACAGGTGTATATAAAACCTACGGATTCATCAAGTAGCCTGCTCGGAGAGAGCATAGCGTACTTCACAACCTTCCATGCCAAACTATAAATTCTCCAACACAGACTGCGCACCGGAATGGGAACTATAGACTCCGTGACTGCTGGCTTGTTGCAGGATAGCGGAGCATTCCTGCACTCGACAAAACCAGCTGAAAGCGTATGAGAAATGAGCATGCTGGAACGGATGCCGGAGCAGAGTACCGTAGCAGCGACTTAGCCTAGTCAGACCAGGAAAACCCCCGGAGTAAACCGGAGAGAAAACCGGGTTAACAGGACAAATCTCATAGACACAAAAACAGAGTCGACGGAACATTCCGGAGCGACCATGTTTTAACAATATGTGACGGATACAAACATAGTGGGAAGGTTATGAACTGTTCGGAAGTGGGCGCACTCAGAGCCAAGAGAGGAAAACCCCCGGAAGAGGATATCCTAAACGAAGTGATAGCGGTGGGGGAATAAACACCGACCGCTAAACACTATAACCGCCGGAGCAGTAAGCAAGGAGAGCGCCCAACAAGATAATGAAACACCGAACAGGTAGTTAGAAAATGGAGGGGAAACGCCGAAAGTAAACAAAACAGAAGACAGTTAGGTGGAAAACGCTAACTGGCCTCGTATGAGATCCCAACAGTGAGGTGCGAACTGGTAGGAAGCACCACGAAGGGAAACAGTCGACGTAAAAGGAAGGGAGGGAAGGATAGGCCAGGAGGTTGGTAACCCAAAGTAGCGACCAGGGGTGGGACAGCACTCCCCGGGCGCCCAGAGATCCTCATACGTCCCCTCGCTATGTGAGCTGTGTTGCACGACAAGAGCGAGAGAAAAGGAGAGGAAGGGCAAAAACCTCTACGGCCAGGAGAGCAAAGAAAGGTAAAAGGAGTGTGAACAGGAGTGGGGAGAGCACTCCCGGTCACCTTTAAGTCCAGGTGGGGTGCCAACCGATAAGATCAGACACTAAACACCGAGGACAAACCAATCAATGCAGAGGAGGATGTAGGCTACAGCACAAAATAAGGATAAAATGCTCTCAAGCCTTGGTAAGTTAACAAACCTTGAAAACGAACCAAGGGAGAGAGAGAGCAAAGGAATGGGTAAAAGGGGAAGAAGGGGATTCTCGATACAACAAAATAAAATATAGTTGGTAAAAGGAGTGTGAACAGGAGTGGGGAGAGCACTCCCGGTCACCTTGGTAAGCAACCCAAAGAAGGATTGAACTAGGATAGGCTACGCAGGTATACCCTCGCTATTCCAGCTTAACCTATTAGGAACATTAGCCTAAATGAAAAGCCGAAACAGGGAGAGGGTGGACGTAGGCAATATACCCAAGTCAAAACCAAACAAAGGGAAGCACCAGACATAAAACACATATGTACAGATTGAGATTGCCCCCCCCTAAACGTTTTTTCCCTGAAGGAAAAAAAGCTATAGCCAACCCCTAGGCTAACCTAACTGAGGCGATGCAAAGGAAGGAAGCCTAGGAGAGGGATAAAGGCTAACTAATAACTCAAAATAATGTATAATAAAACAAAAATTTACTATAAGGTACATGTAGGAGGATAGGCAGGCCCAACACGACATGAACGTGAAGGGAACTGGTCGACCTCCAGTTAAATGAAAGTACCCAAAATAATCAACAAAATTCAAAAGCATCCGAGCACAAGGTCCAACGTAAAGGATAGTCTTAAAAGTACCAATGAAAATCATGTTCCCATAAGCTTAGAGAAGTGAGAGTCTAAAATAGGGCAAAATAAAGCCAAAATAATAAGCGAATAGGCCCGAGGGGGAACCACGTAGCCTAAACAGCAAGACAGCACTTGACCAGCAAGGGAACACAAAATTCACAAAATTAACAAAATTGCAAAAACAAAGTAAAAAACCGTAACAGTACCAATGAAAATACGATTCCCAAAAGCTAAGAGAAGTGAGGGACAAAATTAAGGCATAATGAAGCCATGATAATAAGCGAATGGGCCCGAAGGGGGAGCTCATAGCCTAAACGCTAAACGTCACTTCTCGTAGTAAAGGGGCACAGAACAAATATAAAATTAATAAAACCCACTAAAGATAGGAATCACTAATTGGGAATACATCCCAAACAAGAAAAATTACAAATAAATTACACAAAACAAACATGCCGACCCAAGACCAAGAGAGGTCATGAGACGCCGTGAGAGGAGATCGAGACGGGTGTTATAAATCCCTTTAATTATTAAACTAAAGGAAAATAAGGAGCCTCAATTGCCTAAAAAACAATAAAACACTGGTACTCAAGTTGTTGAAGAAGAACCTTGCGAGGATGCCATAAAAAATGCCAAAATAGCGCACAATATAAGGAGCACAACGAAATTACATGTGAATGAAATCGCGTGCTAAAATGGAATGCGACTAGTATTGCCTTGCGTACAGTCCGCGAGTAGTGCATGGGCTTGTATCGGCACCTCTCTTGTTGGGACTTTTGACATTGGGAATCTTTATAGGGCAGGGTCCCGTGATTGTGACAATCTCACCCTTTACCATATACGACTCCATTTCTTGGAGCTCGCTCTGGGGGTAGTAACCCCAGCTTTACATTTAGCTTTTCTCTGGTATCTAGCAACAGAATTACCTAGAAATAAGTGCTGAATGGATTATTTCACCGGCTGACACGGGACCCCGATCCAGAAATATATGAATGAATTAATGAGCACATGGGAATGATGTACAACATACATTCCAGCTGTAGATTAAACATACCTGATTAATGGGACACTTGTGCCTGTATGGATTTGCATATCCTTTCAATGTTAGGAGGGACACTGGACAGGCACACACTCATTTCCTCTTCAACACTCAGCAATCTAGACCTCACCTTAGCTTTGATGTTTGTGAGTTTTGAGAATCCTAGTTCACATACATATGAGGTCGAGAACTGCAGCAATATTTTCTGGGATTTTAAGGCTATGCGAGGGTGTTCCTTTTCAATTTTTATCCACACATACCCATCCGTGAAATTTTCGTGGCATACCTGGGGGATAGTCGCCGTGCAGAAGGGCGCTGCAGAGCACAGATTGAGAATCACTGGTCTAGTTTGTGGTGTTTTAATGAGGGTATGGTTATCTTTAAACTTTGTGACTTTATTTATGATTATTTTTTCTAATTATTTGATTGTTAGCAAATTGTTTATGTTTTTCATACACAGCTTAAAAGCTAGGTTCTCCTTATCATCAGTTTTACATATTATTATTTTCATCGCCTCCACCTCTAGGTGACACAAAGGTCTCTGAAATTTTGCCACATCTCTCCTGAGCTTGTCTTCCCTAAATCCCCACTTATCACCAGTTTCCACTCAACAGTGTGGGTCTTCCAACACTTCTGGTGCCCACAAGAGCCCAGTAGACAATACCATGTACTATTTTCCTCTGGGTAGCGTGAAAGACATTTCCCAGCCATCTCCATCTCTTCTGTAGTATGATCATCCAGCAGCTTTGGCTTTATTCTAAGACAAAGTATCACAGCCTTCTCCTACCTTGCTAAAAATATTCTACATATCCTGAGAGGCTGATCTTATTTTTAACACTGAGATGTCCAAATTACTCCCGTGCTCCTACAGTGTCTTCACAAAAGATTTGTCCTCTGTCTTTCTTCCTTGCCTGCAAAGCTTCAGTGGCAATCATTAATGATGTGCAACTTCTAATCATAATACTTCTATAGTCTTTTCTTTCATTGCCAATTTCCTTTCAGTCGCATCTGTGGCTCTACTTCTCAATGCTCAAGATTTTTCATCTTCTAGGCGTTGCCCTACCTATGCCTTACTGAGACCCCTAGCTCCAATTTCTCTCATGTTTCTGGCTCTGGCCTCACCAGGCAATAGCTCTCTTATGCTGAGACATGCTTCTGTTTCTAATCTCAATCCTGGTACTGGCAGTCCTACTAGACTTAGTAGCTTTGCAACCCCTGGACTCACTCCTGCCCCTAACCACTCTTCTGACTCTAGTGAATCTTGTTGCAAGACCAGCATTTGTCTTTAATCAAGCACCTGCTGCCATCCCTAGTAATAACTATCATGGCTTCACTTCTTCAAGATGCTCCTGCCTCTAGTTGCTCCACTGACTCCTCTGGTAGTATTTCAGGAATTTTCTCCTCTTTTGACTCTCATGAGATTGGTAGCATCAGACTCACTCCTGCCTCCAATTGCCCTTGCAGCTCAACTATACATGGCTGCTCGCTCACCTGCCTCTAGCCATGAGACACACCTTTGCAGTCTTGCCTCTACCACTACCACAGTTAACCTGATTTCACTGGCAATCCAACCTCTAACCATTCCCTTGATTACAGACAGATTTCAAACAGTGTTTCAGGCTACACCAGCTACTCCTCCAAGCATTGATCTAAGTGCACCTCTTACCACAAAATGACCATATTGCAGTTCCTTGCATCTCTGTACCAAAGAGGCCTTCACTGGGTGTCAGTGATTCAGTAATTTTGACACCCTGTTCTCCTGCAACTGAAGTACTCTTTTCAGCATCAAATTCGGCTCATACCACTGGTCAAGCTCTGGGTGATGTCAATGATTCTTAGCTATATTCTGTAACTAGTTACTAGATTTCCTTATTTCTTCAGCTTCACTCTGGTTCTTCTTTAATCATGAATAATGCAGACTTTATTTTCAAGCGAGTCTTTCCTCTAGTTTCACAAGTTAGGTCTTATAGTTTTAACAGGAGGTGCTTCTCTTCCTCTGAGATCATGGTAGCTCCTCATACTCCACACAGGAGGCTACTAATCTGAACTGCTTCAAGAGCTTCTGATATTTGCCACTCCATGATTTGCACCAGATTTAATGATTACTGTACTTGAAAAATGTGTTATACGTGAGAAGGAACAAGAATTTCATATTCCTCAATAAGACGAAACCTCATTCAGAAAGACCTTACAGTGGACCTGTGGTATGTTTGACTACAGATGCTGCATAGCTTACAAGGTTGTCTCAGATGAAGAACCTGACACAAATGCCCTTCTAAAATATGACAGCCTAGCTGCACATACCATGGCAAATACTGTGAATGATATTACTTATAAAGAGGGAGGTCTTTTGAGAGAGGGCTGTGAAAATCCTATGATTACCCGACAATTTTACTCTGGCAGATACTTAAGCCCATGTTTTCAAACAATGACAGGCTATTGTCCCCTGGCCAGACTTTTGTCTCCCAAAGACTCTTGCAAAAGATGTAAATTCTCCTCTACCTTGGCCTTCAGTATACTTCACATCAAATGAGATTGACTGAGTGAAGAAATTCTTTTTAAGAAGGATGCTAATTACAAACTAACAAGGTTGGGTGTTGAGAGCCATAAGTAATCTCACTGCCAGTGTCTCAAGTTCCCAAGAAAACTGACTATGGCCAGACACCTTCACCTTATAGCCTCTCTAAGCTGGGCCTCAATTCTGAGTACATATGGATGGTATTCTCTTTGAATGGCACAATTTATTAAAAGAGATGCACTAATACAAGGATTCTCAAATCTGTTTTTGTTTGATTTTCAGACTCTGCGGGTCACTGTTTCCTTCACCCATGGTTAGAGATGAAAATCAGACATGATTCTACATAAGCAAGGACACCGATGAGATCTCTAGCAACTCCACTCCTTCACTTCAGCCTAGCCCAGTGCTAATTGTGGTCACCTGGATTATCACCTTCTCCCACATTACTTTTTGCCAGTAGGCAACATTTTTGTCCCCTATATCCAGGGAACATTTTTTGGCAACACCTGGGTCTAGTAATCAACTGAGACAAGTCAGACCAACATCCAACCAAGAGATCCTCATATCTGGGGTTAGATTTCCCAACACAAGCTTCCTTAGTTTATCCCACAGAGTTCACAGACTTCAGAACCTGCTGGCGTAGTTTACTAATATCCAGTCTCCCTGTCAAGTTCAAACCAACATCAATTAGCCATTTGGTCTACCTGCAGAAAGTAGTTTCTAACAGTCATTTCAATTCATCCACACAATTCTCAAAATATTACTCTTACCCGCCATTGCCAGAAGTATTAGTTTACAGAGCCCTCAAACACAGGGTGGGGCAATCATCTATTGGACCTACAGAAGACAGATGCTAACCCAATTTTTCAGAACTGATATTGGTCTTTTTACTTTTTGGCCCTGGAAGCCTCCACTCCACAAGTTAAAAAGAAGAGTTGCAGGAGTAAATGGCAGACAATTTGACAACTACTGCGTATCTGAAGAATGAAGGGGGGGACCAGATCTGAGGGGTTATGCCGGCTGGCAGTATAGATATTACTATAGATGAGGCAATAAGACGGCAAAATGTGGCAGCAGATCTCCTCAGCAGGTGACATGAAGTTCTTCCTGTGGTGTGGTAGCCTCATCCTGGGGTACAAAGTTGATGTGAAAGCTATGGGGTGGGGGTTGGGGGAGGGGAGGCTCTGGGACACACTTGAGCGATAGGGTAACAAACCACTGTTCATCTGTACTAAATCCAGTGGCAAGGGATGCTGATACTCTCATGAACAACTTGGAGTCTTATGGCTTTCCTTATTTCAGCACCACCCTTCTGGTCCTGAATAAAATTTGTTGCTCCTCCAATGTCGTGATGAAACAGCTGGCTCCCTCTGGTCTCAGGATAAGTGGCTTACAAACCTTTTAACCCTATAAACAGAAGTTCCCAGGTCACTGCCAAAATGAGAGAATTTGTTGAAGCAGATGCATATCATGCTTTGAGTTTATCATGAAAGGGAATTTTGGCAGAGGTTGCAGAGGCCATCATAAACCATGGAGTGTCCCACTCCTAATCTCTACTAGTCAAGGTGGTGTGTCTTCTATGATTGGTGTGGTGGAGGGAACAATGACCCACTCAAAGCCTCTATACCACAAGCAGCAAGATTTTTATTGTTTATACTCAGCTCTCAAAAGTTACCCATGTCAGCCATTAATTGCTATAGAGCAACCTTAGCCCAAGTACGTATTTGATATTTGGGAGCTAATTTGAGTTCTTTCCACATCTAAAGGGAATATGTCTGCACCTAAGGAGAGGCTCAGCTTAGATCCATCAGACTGCTTCCAGACATTTCTCCTTAGTTCTCACACACCATATGTACTCGCAAATCATGTGACTTTTGAAGACCTGATTTTGAAGCTAATTTTATGGGAGTCGTATCATACGAGATATAAAGTTAACGTATGTAATATTCACCAACTATCATTGTATTATAGAATACAAGCATAATGAATATGCACCTTTTTCATGGATCTTTTAAAAAGTTATGTTTTACTTCACTGTATCCAATAATATTGTATGTATTCTATTACTATTGTGTTATAAAATACAAACATAGCAATTAATGTTTTGGTTTGGAAATCAACTGAGGGCAATAAAGAGGTAAGTTTATTTTGCCATATTTAAGTCAGTTCAGAGCAATTTTCTAGCTTCTAGATAGCATAATGAATCTCTAGACACTATTTATAGGGGACAAGGTTATTTTTCATCATACGAAGTGTTTATAAGTCGAAATATGACTTTAATATGTCTCGTTGTGAACTAAATTTATCCATTTTTCGTTAACAGATGGCATTGAGGCATGTTTTTTATGGAAAAAATCAACAGATTCCGTCTGCTATTTTCACTTGATTTCATCATTATATGAGCTTTACGTATTTATCTTTTACCAGCATGAAAACAACAATAAAATGTGTTCTTTCATGCCCAGTAGTTCTGATTAAAATACTTTCTCTCCAATTTTATTTACAATCAAGTTTCATCCATGTTGCCGATGCACAATAATTTATAGTCATTAGCAGTTTGAACATTGTTTTCTCAGCTTCAGCTCCAACTTGTAGCTTAAATTTTTCAATATGTTTCCTTGCCGATCTTTTCTCCATAGCAAATATGGGTGCAATGTAAAAATATATCAGTCCTATTCTACTTAACGGCATTTGTAACATAACTACAGTAATTTTTTACAACTGTACGATGGTTGAAATGCAAGCAACAAAGTTGTTGTTATTCGATTCGGTTGTTCAAAACAGCTGTTTCTGAGCTCGGCCCCGCGTCACCCGGTGAAATTCCATACTAACACGAATTTCTAGGTATAAATATTGCTAAATATACCAGAGAAAAAAGCTTTCAGGAATGCTGGAGTTACTACCCCCAGATCGAGCGTCTTCTATATTGAAGACGTCGGTATAACCAAGGGTGAGTGAAAGAATCACAACCACAGAGCCACACTCGATAGACATCCCCATGTCAAAACCCCCGGGAAGAGCGGGGAGCCGTACCAGCTCCCACACTCACCCGCCCGCCAAGCGGCGACTCCAGCGCCATCTGAACTCCTTCCATTTCTAGCACGTGATTTTTGTGCACTCATAATTTTGTGCTCGTGCTTTTGGCTGTTTTTCCTGCTTATCAGCATGTCTTCCAGCAAATTTACCGTCACCAAGTTAAGTACCATCTTATTGTGGGGTTTTTATGATAAGTTTGGCTGTTTCAACCCGTATCTTAATATTATTCGTGGTTGTTGTTATGACGCCGTGGCGTCCCCCGTCAGCCATGTCGACCGCAAGATTCGCCCACCCAGCTTGTTCTGTTTGGGGCTTCTCCTTGTCGTTTACATTTCTTATCATTATTCCCCTAGAATTCATCCTGGTGGCGTTTCCTGGGCGGGTTGTTTCGGTGTTCCTCTGCATTATTTTTGTCGAACCGCATATCGGGGTTCCTCCATTGGGTTCCCGTCATTTTCCCGCTTAGGTTTCTCCCCAGGATGTTTTCCGCTTTGACATACAGTCTTAGCTACATTATTATTATAGTGTGACGTGCTGGTGCTATCAGTCTTTTTTGCTTTGATTTAGTTATGGGGGGAGCGCCAGATACAGTTTTATTGTTTACTTACCCTGTCGCTCCTCTCAGTTAGGCTATGCGCCTTACACGAGCACAAGCTTTTATTATTGTTTATATATATATATTATTCTTAGTGATGGTGATTTATTTTTATCTGGTTAAGTTGTGTGGGGTTCCCCTAGCCTGCCTATGTCACGTTAGGCTTGTATTTTGCTTCCTTTGGCCTCCCGCTCTCCCTTTTGCCCTGAGTTAGGTTAGGTGTGAGGAGGGGTTCAGCAGGTAGAGAGAGTTTCTGTTGTTGTTCCTTCCACTGGCCGTTGTTTGGGTTGTAGAGTGAGACCCCATTGTCCTCCCCCTTCTATGGAGGGGTAGAGGCTCTTTCTGTGGGTGTGTCTCCTCCGTGCTTCCATAGCATCCTCCCCTTTCGTTCGGCTTTGGTTGGTTTTCAGCACGGGAATTTCTCTCCCCGTTGTTTCCTCCTTCCTCCCTTTCCTTATTCCCTCCTGTTAGCCTAGGCTATTCTTAGGTACGGGTGCTAGCCTAGGCCACGCCTAGGTGTAGGGCGAGCGCGTTGAGGCCTTAGGTCGCTATCCCTTCCATCCCCTTATTCGGAGTAGGCTATGTTCTTCCACTGCTGGTATTATTTCTTGGCGTGGTGTGTGTCTGCAGTCGAGCGGGTGAATAATCTTCCCCAGTCTCCTGTTTTCACCTGCTCTGGCCTACTCCCATCCTTACCCCTCCAACCCTTTCCTCCCTCCCCCCCCCAACCCTAAGTCAAGCTCTGTCATCTTCTCGTGCGGGTGACGTCAGCTGGCGTTCACTCCGAGTTGTGGGGCCTTTGCCTGGTGGAGAGATTCGCTCCCTCCCAGGGCAAGTCCCCGGTGGCTTTTTGCTTGGCTCAATGTCTCGTTAACCCGTTCTCCTAGGATCGAGCAGGTTTCGAACATTCTTAGGGTTGTTGGTTCTCCCGCCTTTTTTTTCGCGTTAAGCCCTCCATGTTCGAGTTACTTTAGTTGGGGTTGACTGGCGCTTTCTCCGGCCCTTGGGGTCCTGTGATGTTGTTAGCCTCACCCTACTATTGTTCTCTAGCGGTTGAGGCTTGGGATCTCCGGAGGGGGTGGTTCCGGACTCCGGAGTATATGGAATTAACCAGTTTTGTTCCCATCCCCTGTATTTTATATATATGCATATTCACTTGTTTGGTTCCGGGCGGCTCACTCCGCCATTGGACATTTTGTTATTACAGGGTCCGGTGTCCTACCCTTGGGTTCTGCCGTTTTTATTCCCGGCATCCCTTGCAGTAGGGCCCTGTTGACTCAGCTCTATCGTCCCGCCGGAGTATTCCGGTGGTTGGAGGGCAGCTTGCTTACCACTATAGTTACTTGCTGGGTAGGCCCGTCTCTGACAGGGGTTTTTCTTCCCGCCAAAGTACTCCGGTACTGGGTTTGAAAATACCCGTGCCTGCCTAATTTAAGTTTCTAGAGTGGTAGGTTCATGTACTTTTCACACTTACAGACTGTGCGTTGTGAGGAGCCGGGGTGCACCGCCAGTCTCCATCAACCTTACGGACATGTGGTGTGCCGGACCCACGCTGGCTGTGCGGTCCGGCTGGATGATCTCGTAGTTTGGCATCCTGACAGTTGCGAGGTGTGCTTCGCTCTGTGCAGCGGTGTCCAGGACGAGTCGGTAAGCTTGACTTTCGTTCTTCACGCTACTTTCAGTCTGATGTGTGCTCATATTGTAGGTCATGACTTGTGTTACAATATGTTAGAACTGATTCCCTGCTCTCTTTTAGGCTGACGAGTCCTCCAAGAAGGAGGCCTTAGAGTCTCTCCGCGCCTGGGTGGCTGGGTTCGGAAGGAACGTGCCGTCGGGGAAACCGTATGTCCTCGACGCTAGCTTGAGGGACCTGCTCTACCCTGGCGCCCGGATTGCTGCGGCCGTACCTGCGGATCTGGCCACTCCTATCATCGAGCAGATCCGGGCCGCAACCCAGCCACCTCAAGAGGACCTGTACGCGGAGGTTTCTGAAGAGGTCGCCGCCTTAGACTTGGACCTGGAGCCGATGAATACGGAGCCGGACCAAGGGGTAGGTAGCGAGGTAAGTGAGGCAGCGGGGGCGGGTCCCCTTTATGATTCCCCATCTTCCTCTGTGTCTTCCTTTTCAGGATTCACCAAGTCTTCCATCTTGGGGGACAGGGCTCCATCTGCTGTCCCCAAGTTGAAATTGAAGACGTCGTGGAAGGCGAAGGGCTATAAGTCCTCGTCTTCGCGTAAGGCATCTCCCTTCCCCCGGTCGAAGGCCAAGGTTGTGGAACCTGTGGCCTCCGGGAGCAAACCGAGCACCTCGGGCAAAGGAGCGAGTAAGAGGGCACCCAAACCCAGCCCTCCTCGCCAGCCTGCCTTTGACCCTGAGGCGTTTGCAGGGATGTTGCTGAAACGCATCTCTTTGGAGGTGGAGGCGAAGCTTTCCAAAATTACGGAAAAGTTTCACAGTCAGGAGACTCTGCTGGCGGATATGGCTCGCTCCGGCGGAGCCGCTCCGCAGTATGCGATCCCTGATACCGCTGACCTCCCTCCTTTCGATGTAGGGAACCCGTGGCGTTTTGCTCTTCGTGCCATTCGTCACGAAGATACTCTGACCATCGAGGGTCTGGGCACAAGGCGTCTGGAGGAATTGGAGTTCTTCCCTCCTGATCTCTTGCCCCCCTACCCAGGCTTCGTTAGGCTGACGGAGGAAGCCTGGATACGCTCAGACAAGGTCCCTAAGGAGAAGGTGATCTTCCCTAGGGACCATGCCCAATCTGCTCTGTTGCGCACTCTTACGGAGTGGCAGGCAGAGAACACGAAACTGACTCCCTTCAAGGGTAACTACACCATGTTTTCTCTGGGTGATAAGTTGCCCACTCCCTGCCTGAACAAAGTTGCTTTGGCAACGGCTCAGGCTTGCTTCGACGGCAAACCCTTGCCTCAGCTCAGGGAGACGGACTCCACATCCCTGGTATTCCCGGGAGGTGAGGAGTTCTGGAAGGACGCCCCGTCCACATTTACAATGGGTAAATTGGACGCTTTCTGTGCGTCCTCTCAATTCAGCGAACAGCTTCCTAAACTCCCGGAAGCTCTCCTGAAGGCGGAGTTTGAGGCACGGAGTAGGATAAGCCAGTCCTTAAACTCCTTGTGCCTAACAGAAGCGGTCGCCGTCTCCTGTGCAGAGGAGCCTCTGTTTCAGGTTCTGGCTAAATCCCTGTTGGCAGGGTTTCAGTCAGACCTGTATGACTTCATGGTGGCAAAGTTGGAGTGCCGCAAATTCATCTTCGCGGATGCCACCATTCGTCATGAGCCTAACAAGCTCATGAAGAGTTCCATCTGGGGGGTTAATCTCTTCCCAGAGGACGAAGTCTCCCACGTCCTGAGCGAGGCTACCAGGGCCAACCAAAGCCTACGCTCTCGTTGGGGTATCTCCGCCTTCAAGCGGAAGACCCCCGAATCTGGCAGCTCCCAGAGTAAGTCTGGGAAACGTTTCAGGAGGCACAGGAGGCCTCAACACCAGACAGTGGTTCAGGCTGTCCCAGTCTCGGCGGTGGGCCAACCCTCCACCTCCAAGGCTCAACCCCAACAGTACGTGCTGGTTCAACCAGCTCAATCCCTTGCTGCACCATCGTACGTCTCCTCTCCAGCGTACAATCCCACCTATGAGGGCCGTGGAGTCTTTCACGGCCTTAATAGAAGCGCAAGGGGGGGCAGAGGTCGAGCCCCATACAGAGGCAAAGCTGGATCTGCCTCCCGGGGAAAATCAGGCCGTGGTAGAGGAAACAAACCCACTTCCTCCCACTGAGACCAGTCAGGTAGGTGGTTGCCTTTACTGGTTCAGAGACCAGTGGTCCTTCAGTCCTTGGGCACACAGCATTGTGTCCAAAGGTCTGGGTTGGAGATGGATCAAGGATCCCCCTCAACTGACCAGGTTTTACCAACCCCCCTCCAAAACCCTACAGGATTTTGTGACGGAGCTTCTCAACAAGAGAGCAATAAAGGAAGTGAGGCACCTCAAATTTCAAGGCAGGTTGTTCACTGTTCCAAAGAAAGATTCCGATCAGCAAAGAGTGATTCTAGATCTGTCGCGTCTAAATCGCTACATAAGATCGACAAGTTTCGCATGCTTACGGTGGCTCAAGTTTGCGGACTCTACTGCAGCGTGGAGCCGTCACTACCTCTATCGATCTTTCAGACGCTTACTATCACGTCCCGGTTGCGCGGAACTTCTCTCCCTTCCTGGGTTTCAGACTTGGGAAACAAGCCTACTCCTTCAGGGTCATGCCTTTCGGACTCAATATAGCCCCAGGATTTTTACAAAACTGGCGGAAACAGTGGTTCAGCAACTACGGTCCCGGGGATCTCCCTGGCGGCTTACCTGGGCGATTGGAAAATCTGGGCTCCAACAGTACAGGAATGCCGGAAGGCTACAGCCGTAGTGATCAAGTTCCTTGAGTCGTTAGGCTTTCGGTTGAACAGGGAGAAGTCCCGCCTGACTCCGGAGTCCCGGTTTCAGTGGCTGGGTCTCCAGTGGGACCTGTCCTCGTACAGGCTGTCCCTCCCGCCGTCCAAGCGGAAGGAGATAGCCGCCGCTACCAGGAAATTTTTGAAGGACAAAGCAGCAACCCGCCGGTCTCAAGAGAGAATTCTCGGCTCCCTTCAGTTTGCCTCAGTGACGGACCTGCTCTTAAAAGCGAAGCTAAAAGATATAAACAGAGTGTGGCGGAGACGAGCCAATGTCAGGCTCAGAGACAGAGTCTCTTCAATCCAGCGAATCTTGAAGACAAGGCTTCGACCATGGTCCACAGCCAGTGGCCTGTCGGGTCGGTCCCACTCAATTTCCCCCTCCAGCTTTGGTAATCCACACAGACGCTTCATTAAGCGGCTGGGAGGGTACTCACCAAAACAAAAGTTCAAGGGACATGGCCTACAATGTTTCAACAGTTTCATATAAACACCTTGGAAGCTATGGCAGTGTTTCTAACTCTCAAAAACTCCGCCCGCCAACCAGATTCACATCAGGCTGGTGTTGGACAGCGCCGTGGTGGTTCATTGCATCAACAGCGGCGGCTCCAAATCAGGTCGCGTAAACCAGGTGATGGTAGCTATCTTCTCCCTGGTGAACAAGCACGGCTGGCATCTGTCAGCCACCCACCTAGCGGGGGTGCGGAATGTGGTGGCGGACTCCCTGTCCAGGACTACTCCGTTGGAGACGGAGTGGTCTCTGGATGGGGAATCGTTCAATTGGATTTACCGCCGGGTTCCGGGACTCCAAGTGGATCTGTTCGCTACGGAGAGCAATCACAAGCTTCCCTGTTATGTGGCTCCCAACCTGGACCCCCAGGCCTTTGCCACGGATGCGATGACCATAGACTGGAACTATTGGGAGAGGATCTACCAATAAACCTGTTGTTGAAAGTACTGCACAAACTCAGGTCATTCAAGGGCCAACTAGCTCTGGTAGCTCCCTATTGGCGAAGAGCAACTGGTTCCCTCTGCTCCAGGAGCTCAAGTTGCGGTGTCATCAGATACCCAAACCCAGACTGACCCAAGTAGTACAAACCAAGACTGTGTCAGCTTCCTTAAGAATTCAGAATGCCCTGGTTTTATGGACTTTATAAAGTTTGCTGCAAAAAGGGAGCAAACATTGACCCCATCAACACTCTGTTTCTAGAATCTGATAAGAGAGATTCTACTCTCAGACAGTATGATTCAGCAGTCAAAAAATTAGCATCCTTTTAGAAGGCATCTGAAGCTCAAACTATGACTACTAACCTAGCAGTTACTTTCTTTAGATCATTGTTTGAAAAAGGCCTTGCCCCGGCCACTATTACTACAGCTAAATCAGCCCTAAAGAAAGTATTTTTGAATGGTTTCAACATCGACCTTACAGATTCATACTTCTCCTCCATCCCTAGAGCATGTGCCCGTTTGAGGCCGGTAACACGCCCACATTCTGTTACCTGGTTCCTCAACGATGTTCTGAAATTAGCCTCTGATACTGATAACTCACAATGCTCTTATCTGGATCTGTTAAGGAAAACCTTGTTTCTGATTAGCTTGGCTTCAGGTGCCAGAATTTCAGAGCTATCGGCTCTCGCTAGAGGTGATGATCATGTTGACTTCCTCCCATCCGGAGAAGTCCTCCTTTCCCCTGATCATAGGTTCCTAGCTAAAAATGAAGACCCTCAGGACAGGTGGTCCCCCTGGAAGAGGGTGCCTCTTCCTCAGGACCAATCCTTATGTCCAGTATATACCTTAAAGTCTTATCTACAAAGAACTCCACAGTGTAAGTCGGGTCCTCTTTTTATCAGGGAAAAAGGTGGAACTCTTTCGTTGAAGGCTATAAGACAGCAAATTCTGTATTTTATTAAACAAGCTAAAACGGATTCAGTCCCAAAGGTTCATGATATCCGTGCGGTAGCTACCTCTACTAATTATTTTCATAATATGGACTTTGCTAAACTTACCAAGTATACGGGATGGAAATCACCTCTAGTGTTTAAACGCCACTATTTAAAATCACTCGAAGCCCTGAAATTTTCTACAGTGGCTGTGGGGAGTGTCATCCCCCCACCTTAATTATCCTTAATCCTTTTCCTTCCCCCCCCCGCCCGCCTGCCTCATTTATTTCTCTGCCTGCCTTTCTGGATAAATCATGCCTCACTGCCTTGCTCCTCATAATCGATGCTAGTATTACCCTGGTTATTGTTTGTCTTGGTGATTGGATTTTGATATGCTGTGAATTTAGATTAAGATAGAAGTACTGGAGCGGTTTTTATTTTGCTTCATGTACCTCAATTCCTGATTTTGTATATATCTCATTGTTCTTAGATTTAAGTTTGTATTTACCTGTTTATACCATTATGTTGTGGGTGTCTTTTATTCCACCCCTAATTATATTGTATTTTTGTCATTCTGCATTGCTCTTAGACTTAAGTTTACATATTCATTGTGTCTTTATATTGTTGGGTGTGTGTTGTTCCACCCGTACTTACCTGTTATTAAATCTATTTTTCCTTGATGAGATATCATAATTACATCTATTTTTTCATAGCGTGTGTTTTTGTTCTGATCACCTTTTGTTTTCTTTTGTAGCTTTGCAGTCTTGGCATGATTCTCTGTCACCCGGTGACCCTCCCAGGAGCTGGTTTGCCCCCCCCTACTTGCACATGCCAAGCCTGGGGGTGGTGCTAGTCTGGAATGAGTTCAGATGGCGCTGGAGTCGCCGGGCTGGCGGGCGGGTGAGTGTGGGAGCTGGTGCGGCTCCCGCTCTTCCCGGGGTTTGACATGGGGATGTCTATCGAGTGTGGCTCTGTGGTTGTGATTCTTTCACTCACCCTTGGTTATACCGACGTCTTCAATATAGAAGACGCTCGATCTGGGGGTAAACGGAACTCAGCATTCCTGAAAGCTTTTTCTCTGGTATATTTAGCAATATTTATACCTAGAAATTCGTGTTAGTATGGAATTTCACCGGGTGACATGGGGCCGAGCTCAGAAATAGATTTTTCCTTTGTCAAAATCCCTTTTCTCGTTCAGTTGTTTATGGCTGTACGTGTTTACATAATGAGTATAATGTTAATAATGAGACTTTTATCTTTCTCTTTTACTTTTTTAACTTAACTAGAAGATGGGATAGATAAAAGAGATGGAGGAAAAGAGGTTAGTCTGTTGTAATTTGGTCTCTCAAAAAAGGAACTCACATGATACACGAGATGCACGATAAAATAATTTTTTAAGGGTGAAAATTTAGGGGTAGTACAATAAGCGAGATTGCGTTTTACACGAGTGTATACAGTCGACCCCCACCTATTCGCGGTTCAGGATTCACAGCTTCACCTATTCGCGGATTTTTCTGTGAAAATTATCACCGGATTATCCGCAAAAAATTTGGTAATTCACAGATTTTTTCATAAAAAAATATTCACTATTTATTGTATTTTCATGTTATTTTCTTGACTAAGTATATTTTTTATGATAAAAAATTATTTATTAATTTTTAAATGTTAATATTAAAGTAAACACAGCAAACTATCAATGAAATGTATTCTTTTTTCAATGCACATTAAATATTAAGGTACTGTATACATTACTTAACTTCCCAGTGTTTCCCCATGTACTGTAAAAAGAAAATGGGACTGCTTCAATACTGTATGAGAGAAAATGGATGTACTTGAAAATAGGGGTAACTTGAATCGTTTTTACACTTAGCTGTAAGCCAAATATTTTTAAGGGTAATGTTTTAAGTTGAAATGATATTAAGTGTTTTAGATAATAGTTTAACCCTTAGGGGACAGGCTAAATACTGTATATACTAAACACACCCCAACCTGGGCAAACTTTAAGGTTGGCCAATTTAAGAAACACATCAATGGAAAGAGGAAGATATGCCAATGCACATGGTGCAGGAAAAAAAATTCTAAAAATTTTTCCCTACCTTCATGGGAAGTTGAAAGTGACTACTGTATTTACAACCCTGGGTGGGCATCTTTTACAAGACACTCATAAAAATATGCTAATTTTACCAAGTTATGCATGTCTTCTCTAATAATTCATTTTATTTTGTAAAATTATAATTACAGCTCACATAATATCATAATAGATAAGAACTAAAATCAGTAACAAATTCTGAGTATATTTGTTGTGAAATATTTACGAGATTTACCAAGATGGGGAGATGCAGTAACTTTTTGTAAGGTATACATGTTTTTTCTAATATTTCTTTGCACTTTTCTTTGCAAAATTACAATTACAGCTGACATACTACCATAAAAGATAAGAACTAAACCCAAAAGCAATCCCTGGGTATATTTATGAGCAAATAAATAAAAAGATGTCATGGGATAGAGAGGGCCAATACATTCCCCAATCAAGTCTCAAGGTACACTACTTCACCCGGCCCCATGTCCTGTGCTGAGCTACACAGGTGCCATAAGTCACCTGTCCACCACTGAAAAGCTATGAATATCTTTCCCGCTAAGTTCATCCAAATTATATGGTGCATAATATTAATAGAGTACTCGTATTAGTTAGCCCATCCATCCCTCCAAACCTGTTATAGACACTCATATGATGATGCCCCCTATTAAGAGTTAAGGTATAGTCTGTGTAGGATGATAGTTTAAGGTATGAGAGAAAATGGATGTACTTGAAAATAGGGTTAACTTGAATATTTTCACACTTAGCTGTAAGCCATATATTTTTAAGAGTAATGTTGTAACAAGACTTTGAAATGATATTAGAGTGTTTTAGATGATAGTTTAAGGTAATTCATATTTCAGAGAGAGAGAGAGAGAGAGAGAGAGAGAGAGAGAGAGAACCAAGCACCCGTCATGTCAATATGTCAAAATAATTGATAGTTAGGGCTACACCCCTCTCCCACTTATCTGCCAGAAAAAGACTGGGAATTCCACAGAATTATGCTAAATTCTTACCTAATTTACTATATTTTACCATATTTTCTTAGCTATTGAAATGCAAAAAGTTGTAATTATAACATGGAAAATATGAAAAAATGAATGACAAAGTAATTCACTTTTATCTATAAAACCATACAAAAACATATATGTTACATATGCATAAAAAATCTCTCTCTCTTATCTCAGAGAGAGAGAGAGAGAGAGAGAGAGAGAGAGAGAGAGAGAGAGAGAGAGAGAGAGAGAGAGAGAGAGAGAGAGAGTCCAACCTCCCAGCCAAGTAGTCAACTCTCAGCCAATAGAGAGTCATCATGAGAGAGAGAGAGAGAGAGAGAGAGAGAGAGAGAGAGAGAGAGAGAGAGAGAGAGAGAGAGAGAGAGAGAGGGTGGGTTTGCTACAAGCTCTGTGATTGGCTATTTCCAACTCCTCCAACCAATAGTGTATCGTCATGGAGCCTACATCAAAGCAATAAAAAAAACTGTAACACATAGAGAGATATGGGGGGTTGCCTTACTGTAAATATCATGAGTGAAATTATTCATGAATTATTGGATAGAGAGAGAGAGAGAGAGAGAGAGAGAATAATGTCATTTTAATATCATTTCAATATCACTTTAATATTATTTTAATATCATTTCAATAAGGAGGTCATTCTTGTGTAGAGGGAAGAGAAAACCGGTTCGTTTCCAAGGCAAAGCTTACAAACCCGTTTCTTGCCCCAGGCTTTCATAATTCTCTCTCTTTTTATGAGTTAAGTAATACAAATATTTAAATATGCATTGAAAAAAAACAGCATTTTATTGATATTTTGCTGTTTACATTAATATTAACCCTTAAACGCCGAGCCTCTATTTACAAAAGTGTCTAACTTATGAAAAATCACAGCACGCTTAGTTTTTAAGATTAAGAGTTCATTTTTGGCTCCTTTTTTTCTCACTGCCTGAAGTTTAGTATGCAACCATCAGAAATGAAAAAAATATCATTATCATAGATAAATATTGGAATATATGACAACGCAAAAAGAAATGTCATATATAATTGTATACAAATCGTGCTGTGAGCAAAAAGGTTAAAGCTAGTGAGTTATTTTTTTTCGTTGTATTGTACACTAAATTGCGATGATTTTTTTATATAACAAATTGTAAAACGAAAGCAACACAGTGAAAATATTATCACAAAATGATGCATGAATTCGTAATGCACGGACGTAAAGTTTTTTTAAAAAATTCACCATAAATCAAAATATTGTGATAGAGACTTCTCGTTTGTTGCAAAATGAAGGTAAATGATTGAATATTACTGGAATGTAAGAGTTTTAGCTTACAATTGCATTTTTCGACCATTTCGGTCGAGTTAAAATTGACCGAAGGTTGAATTTTTTCTATTTATCATGATTTATATGAAAATATTTCAAAACTGATAAAAGCTACAACCATGAGTTATTTTTTTTTGTCGTATTCTACATGAAATTGTGCACATTTTCATGTATAAAACTTTATGTAACAGCTAATAAAAAATGGTGCAAAAATTACGACAAAGTGACTACAGAAATTCGGAGATTTTCAGCAGAGTTAGCGCGCGTGGACATACAGAAAATTTTTTTTTTTCAAAAATTCACCATAAATCGAAATATTGTGATAGAGACTTCTCGTTTGTTGCAAAATGAAGGTAAATGATTGATTATTACTAGAATGTAAGAGTTTTAGCTTACAATTGCAGTTTTCGACCATTTCGGTCGAGTCAAATTTGACCAAAGGTTCAAATTTTGACACTTATCGTGATTTATATGAAAATATTTCAAAACTGATAAAAGCTACAACCATGAGTTACTTTTTGTTGTATTCTAAATGAAATTGCGCACATTTGCTTATATAAAACTTTATGTAACGGCTAATAGAAAACGGTGCAAAAATTATGACAAAGTGACTAAAGAATTTCTGAGATTTTTAGCAGAGTTAGAGCGGACGTAAGGAAAAAGTTTTTTTCAAAAATTCACCATAAGTCGAAATATTGTGCTAGAGACTTCTCGTTTGTTGCAAAATGAAGGTAAATGATTGAATATTACTAGAATGTAAGAGTTTTAGCTTACAATTGCATTTTTTTCGACCATTTTTCGAGTCAAAGTTGACCGAAGGTTGAAATTTTGGAACTTATCGTGATTTATATGAAAATATTTCAAAACTGATATAAAGCTACAACCATGAGTTATTTTTTGTTGTATTCTACATGAAATTGCGCACACTTTCACATATAAAAATTTATGTAACGGCTAATAGAAAACGGTGCAAAAATTACAACAAAGTGACTACAGAATTTCTGTGATATTCAGCAGTTAGCTGATGCTTTCTTTTGGGGGAAGAAAGAAATCTGCGCATGCGCAGCTGGGTCACGCTTGTAAACAAAACAACAGCGTGATCTGTGAACTCAGCAGAGTTAGCGCGCGCAGACATAAGGAAAAAGTTTTTTAAAAAATTCACCATAAATCAAAATATTGTGTTAGAGACTTCTCGTTTGTTGCAAAATGAAGGTAAATGATTGAATATTACTAGAATGTAAGAGTTTTAGCTTACAATTGCATTTTTCGACCATTTCAGTCGAGTCAAAGTTGACTGAAGGTTGAAATTTTGGCACTTATCGTGATTTATATGAAAATATGTCAAAATTGATAAAAGCTACAACCATGAGTTATTTTTTGTTGTATTCTACATGAAATTGCACTTATTTTCATATATAAAACTTTATGTAAAGGCTAATAGAAAATGGTGCAAAAATTACGACAATGTGACTAAAGAATTTCTGAGATTTTCAGCAGAGTTGGCTGATGCTTTCTTTTGGGATAAGAAAGAAATTCGCACATGCGCAGCTGGGTCACGCTTGTAAACAAAACAACAGCGTGATCCGTGAACTCCCAGCATCCCTCAGGGCACGTGATTTAAAATTTTTCGCAAATGAGGCCTATAAGTATTTTTCCTCGAATATTTAAAAAAACTTTTTGTAGTCGACGTATTTTACGTCCACTCGGCACCCGACAGACAACTTTTGTCGACGTAAAACACAGTAATTAGTGAATAATGCTCAAAGAAAAAACAGGTTTTGATGTAGAAAAAACCTATTTTTGGTAGAGTCCTCAAGGAGTTACCTCTTATGGTGTGCCAGCGCTCCATGGTGCCTAGACTAGTATGAAATTGATATCTTTTAGCCCGGTCTTGAAGCCAGGTATCGTGTCGTAATGAAAACACTAGTGTATGTGACAAAGTATAAGGGCATTTTCCTCTTATCTTAAGTGAAGCTGAACCCAGTTTTTCCTACATCAAAAACTGTAAAAAGTGACGAGTAAAGCCACATATTCGCAGGGGATGCGTACCACACACCCCCACAGATAGCTAGAACCGGCAAATACTTAGAACCCTTCTAAAAACACTTAGAACTGCCTATTTTGATAGTTCAAACACACACAAAAAAACTAAAAATGCTTATACAGGTGTTATCCTACTTACAATGGGGTTTGGTTCCCAAAAAAACCCATTGTTTGTTGGAAAAAACATATCTTGAATATAGCCTAGCCTACACTAGGGTGTTCGGTAACATATACATATATGGTAGCCTAGCCTACACTATAAAGTATACTCTATACATGCACAGTATAGTAATTATTAATATCAGCTAATTCTGGAGGTTCATGCAGAGTGACTTATGATAATTCAATACAAAGAGAAATTGAATAACAAACAAGAATTAGCTTAGCCTACACTATGGTATATTGTACTGTATACATATATGGTAGCGTAGCCTACATTATACTGTACTCTATTCACATATCATACTATACAAACATCAACACTACGAATATGCACCTTTTCCATGGATCTTTTAAAATGTTATGCCTTAATTCACTGTATCCAATAATATTTATTGTATATATTCTTATATTACTTTTGTATTATAAATTGCAATCATCGCAATCAATGTTTTGGTTTGGGAATCGTTTATGTGGTGTTTATTTTGCCACATTTAACTCAGTTCAGAGTGCTTTGCTTGCTTCTAGTTAGCGTAAAGGAATCTCTAGATATTTTATTTATATGGGGCAAGGTTATTTTTTTATTATCTGTCAAAATATAACTTATATTATATCTCGTTGTGAAATTAATTTACCTGTTTTTCCATTAATAGATGACATTGGCTGTTTGGGGGCATTTTTGTGTAAAAATAAATCAAGATTCCGTTCGCTATTTTCACTTGACTTCATCATAATACGAGCTTTACGTATTTATCGTTTATCAGCGTAAAAATAGCAGTAATGTGTTCTTTCATGCCCAGTAGTTTTGATTAAAATACTTTCTCTCCAATTTCAATTACGGTAGAGTTTCATCCATGTTGCCGATGCACAATAATTTATAGTCATTAGCGGCTTGAACACTATTTTCTCAGCTTCAGCTACAACTTGCAGCATAAATTTAGCAGTATATTTCCTTGCCAATCTTTTATCCATACCGAATAAGGGTATAATGTAAACACATATCAGTCCTATTCTACTTAATGTCATTTGTACTATAACCTACAGTAATTGTGTAGTATTACCATACGATGGTTGAAATACAAGCAAAAGGGCTGTTGCATCCTATTCGGTGATAAACAAAACAACAGTTTCTCGGTCGGTTGTTTATGGCTGTATGCATTTACACAAGAGTAGAACGTTACTAACAATACTTTTATCATTCGCTGTTACTTTTTTAACTAGAAGATGGGATAAAGAGTTGGAGGAAAAGAAGCTGGTCTATTGTAATTTGGTCTCTCTCGCTGCCTAATTATACGCTGCTGCCTGCGTGTGTGAAATTTTATAATATTTTTTAAAATGTTGCCATATCGTTATTAATTGCTTACCCCATTGCAAAATCGAATTATCATAAGGTGAACTATCATAACTCGAGCACTACCTGAGAATTTTAATAGTTTTATCACAAAAAGTGCATTTAGTCATGAAAAAGAGATGAAATTAGTGAATATTTCTCAGTGAAAAATACCGTGAATGGGCGGATTTTTAGTGAATAATGCATATATATGTTCCATAGTGAAATCCGCGAATAGGAGTCCACAAATCGTGAGACCACGAATACTGGGGGTTTACCTATCCCCAACTTTCTGAATGTTTTGGTGAGATCGGCCTCGCATCTTTTTCTTGCATGCTATAGCCAAAATTTGCTCACGTTTTCCAATTGCAATCTGAGTACTGGATCTATTAATGATGCAAACTGCAGCAGACCCATCATGCATTCTAATTGCTGTCTAGAAACTCTGGGCTGTGCCAGGAACCTTTTGAGGTTTTTCCTTATTCTGTTCTGAGTTTTGATGGGGAGAGACAACAGGCTCTGAAGAGTATCCCAACACAGTCCCAGCCACTGAAAGTGTCTGCTGGATGTGATACGGGATTGTTCCAATTTATTATAAAACCTTTTGACTGGAGTCTGTTGACCACTAATCTTAGGTTTTTCAAGCACTCTTTTCTTGTAGACTCCCATATTAACCAGTCGTCTAGGTAAGATACTAGTTGTATTCCTTCTTTCCTGAGTTCCCGGACAACTACCGTTGCTAATTTTGTAAAAATTCTTGGAGCAATGTTTAGCGCAAAAGGCACGACTTTGAACCTGTACATATCTTTCCCTATCTGGAATCCTAGGAAGGGGCAGAAGGAAGCAGCAGTAGGGACGTGTCAGTATGTGTCTTTCATGTCTACAGAAACAGTCCAAGTCCCTTTTGGAATGACTCAACGTACTAGGGCAACAGTAGTTATCTGAAACTTTTGGCAAACAATGTACTTGTTCAATGTTGATAGGTCAAGGATCACTCTTTGTTCGGAGGAATCCTTTTAGGGAACAGTGAAGAGACGTGCATGGTGGCGAATATACACATTTCTCTATGGCACCTTTTAACAGGGCCTTCTGCACGTAATCTTCCAGAAGGTGGGGGGATGAGACCATTTCTACCCCAGTCCATTGAGAACAATGCTGTGCCCCCAAGAAGAAGACTTCCACTCCCTGTGGTGTCTTTGAAGCTGACCCCCAACCAAACAATTCCAATTGGTATCCCCCTCTTCCTCTACGTTTTCCTTTGATAGGCATTCCGGGAGTTGCTTTTCCTTTTCCTTTGTAAGCTGGTTTTTGGACCTTGTGAAAAGGATGTCCTTGCTGATGTGGCTATTGCTGTCCTTTTGAGGGGGGATTGTGCATTCTGACCACCTACCTGTTTATGAGGAAAAGTTTTGGAGGTGACTGCAGGCTTATATGATTTTTTATCACAGCAAGCCTTTTTTGAATTGGGTAAAGGGAAATTTTGGGTTTTTATTTCCTGAATTCTCCTTTTCCCAGAAGAGCGTACACTGTACAATTTTGTTGGCATGCTTGCTCGTTGACCTGAGAACAACAGAATCTTCAAACAGGTCCTTACAGAAAGGGTTAGACTGTAATACAGCAGTCACATTGGGAAGTGACTTGTTGGAGCCTTACAATGTTTCCATTCACGCTTTTAAGTGCCAGTCTAAAAAGTCATAAGAGTGCTTCCCATACAGTTCTCATAAGATTTTTAGCCACAACAGCAAAAAGTGTCCTGGTATCTTTTGGAAGCCTTTTGGTGGCAACTTCTAGTAAGGTGGAAGTGGTCAAGATACTAAGAAGAGTCCTAGCACAGAATTCTGATGAAGCTGTCTCGCCTGAGATTCTTCTCATAGGGGTCCCAAATTGCTGAGTAGCCACATCCAAGGGGAGCTTTTTCCTTTCAAAAGGGAGTTGAAGTGTTGTCCATTCCTTGGTGGAATTTTGCAAAACCAGGAGGACTGTGGCAAGTGGTTTTAGTTCTGTCAATGGCTCCCATTTTCTAGTTACTACATAATTCTGAAGTTTGTCTTCACATGGTTAATTATTTTAAAATTGAAAGGACAGAAGGCTGTGGGTACTTGGTGAGCAAGTTGGATTTTATTCAGAACGGGAGTATAGCTCCACCTTCCGTTGACTTGGTAAAGGGCGTCATCTATAGCTTTCAACGTTACATTCCCACATAAGAGAACTGCTTCCATTTGAGTTTTTTCCATGTCTGGCAAAGGTGGTATCAGGCGCCATTCTGTATTTGGGAATGCTGCCCTGTCTCTAAACTCCACATGTACAACTTCGATCATGTTTTTCTCTCATTAATTAGATACCATCAGGAGAGAAAATACACATTGAAGTGTCTCACCAAGGATTATCAGTATCATCACGGGAAAATACTGGAGCCCGTTATGTTTTGATCTGAAGCTTTGTAGTCCAAACTGATAATTTTGTTGGTTCCAGTTCAAATTCTAATCTTGTACCTTGTTTGGTCAGAATTTGATTCCATTCTCCCTTTTCGGTTGCAGGATGCAGTACTTTTACACTTTGGAGTATAAATCACTGACTTGATTTCTTTAATTTCCTGTTCAGAATCATGCACTAAGTCCATAAGTATTGCTGTTCTGTGGCAAGGGCATCTTTGATATTACTCATAATTTCCTTACGGAACCGATCAAATGCCGCAAACTGTGTATCCCTTTTGGGGAAGCTTGCATAATCTGACTGAGCATCCACAGCTGAACTGTGACTACCTGTTACCCAGGGGGCAGAGGTCCTGGGTGAGTTACTATACCCCAAAAATTTAGTAATTTTAATTGGGGTTAAGTGAATCCTTGTATCCCTCTTGGGGGAAGGATCCTGATCAGCTTCTTCAAGCTGCATGGGGGATTGAATTCCTTCTTTAAAGTTTCTCCCATGGTTGGCTGAAGGTTGTGTCCCTGATCCTTCGGGTTCAGCAAGGTCATTTTGGTAGCAATATCAACTTCAATTGTAAGAAAATCACCTCCAAGAGGAAATTCCTCTATTTCCTCTACAGGGTTAACCTGGGAGGTATTAGGGACAGATGTTACTGGGCTTTGGCCCAATTATATACCTTCTGAAAAGAGGTTCAATATTTGCTGCAGGAGTTCTGCCGGAAAGATACAATCTCCCTCTTCCCCCCTAGGACCATCGTGACTGCTCGAAATAAGCTGTTTCATCCTTAAAACTTGCTGCCAAGAGGACACTGCAAATTTTGCACATATCTGGTGACCGAAAATTTGTCTTGTTTTTTACAAGGATTATGCTCATGGCAGGTGGTATGGGCCATACCCACCGGCAAAAGCGAACCAAGCAATTTGCTACAGAACACTTGAGCTGAGGGTCCTGCATAATGGTGGCCCTGTAGTGAAAAAACCAAGTCTTTATTAGAAACTAATTAGTATAAGTTGTTTTTAATACGGGACACTTTTGTAAATTACATCTTACAGGTTAATTTGATTACCAGTGTTTAAATATAATACCCTTTATAAAATACTACATCTTACAGGTTAATTTGATTACCAGTGTAAATATAATACCATTTATAAAATACCTAAGTTAACTTTAACCCTTTGAGGTTTAGGTTAATTTTGACACTGTATATGGCTGTATTACTTAAACTGTTAGTCCTTTTGCCATTCAAACTAATCTTCTATGAACTAATTTGTCTAACTAACCCAAGCTACTGTTTTATATGGCTTAGGTTAATCCTTCTCGTATAATCTATGTTAAGCTAAGCATAAAAGATTTCTTAGACTGTTCTTGCTTAACCTATTCTAAGCCGCTTATTATTATTCTAGGTTTATTTATAACCTAAGGATATAAGCTATACATAAATTAATTCTCTTATAATCTGGTATTCTGTTTTATGTAATCAAGATTACCCTTTTGTCTGATACTCAGCCATGCTGTTTCTAAATTAACAGCAGGATATTCCCTTAAAAAGGGATTCCAACTTAATCTGGTTAGGCTATTGCCTGTTCTAGGTTTACTGTACGAGTATACTTGTAAGGGTATAGGCTACATAAGACCTTGCCAGTGTTACTGATCCCAGAACACTGTTTATATGTACTCCTAGACTTATTTGCTCATTCTTAGCCTAGTATAGGGTATTACCTAATCCATATTTTTATAGATCACACAAATTTATAGGCTATAGAACACCAGCAACTTACTAATATGTAAACTTATAATTAGGCTACTATTTTTGTCTAACCCAGGTTGTTGTTTTTATCCAATCCTAGGTTATTTGGTCTACTATATGAAAGAGTAACCCAATAATTTGTAATCTTACAGGTAGGCTATCACTTACTCTAATCTAAGATACTGCCTACTCCAGATTATTTAATGCACAATTGAGGGTATAGGTTACGTAATACACAATTGCCCTAGTATGTAGCCTTAAAGCTAGGCTACCATCTCATCCGGCACAGGTTACTATTTTCACCTAGTCCCAGATTACATGGTCCAGCCTAATGATTTAGTCCAATAATGGGATGTTTTGTAAAAGTTTATCACTTAATCTAATATAAGATACTGCCTAGTCCTGGATTATTTCAGATCATGCTTAAGTACACAACCTAGGGTCCTTGGTGTAAACTAGGCTGCAGCCTAGGACCACAAAAGATTATAGTATGTCTTAAAAGGTTCTTACTTATCTTAATTTAGGTTAATACCTACTCCAGGTTATTTAAATCACCTTTAGGATATGTAATCCTAGGTTATAGGCTACAGACAACATCTACTATAGCCTAAATTATTCACACCGAATTTGTTAGGCTGCCATCTCATGCAGGCTACTGCCTAGGCTATTGTAGACATTGTTATCTGAAAGGATTACCTAAATTAATAATAAATTGTGGAACATTTCTTTAGTTAAAACTTCTAAATAGAATTATCAAATCTTCACATTTTTTCACCTTTTGCAAATAACAGAGATTGTGAGAGAGCACCAACCATGTGCTCGGAAAACAAAGTCCGGTTTCCAGCTTCTGTACACAAAATAAACACTTGTTCCACAGTTTAAACTAATAATTTTTAACTGGAGCTTAAAAATAAGCACTTAACTTTCAAGTTTAGATGTTTCCATGATTCTCAATGATGAATAAATTTGGGATCAAAGCAATTTTGTGAGGAGCCCTGAATCATCATGCGCACTACTTTGACTAGAAGAGGGTAATGGAGGCTGGTCTTTTGCCTGCCCTGGTCATAAACAAGATGGCAGATCGCGCATGCGCAATTGTCACTTATTACAGAATTTGATGTAGGAAAAACTGGGTTCAGCTTCGCTGAAGATAAGGGAAAATGCCCTTTTATCTTTGAGTCCATTACTGTATACTCTATCACATGTCATAGTGTTTTCATTATGACACAATACCTGGCTACAAGACCAGGCTAAAAGATATTTCTTTGGTACCTGTCTAGTCACTATGGAGCTCTGGCACACCATGGGGGTTTTTACCAAATTTCCCACAAATAATTTGGAGATAAGTTCCACAGAAAATCCGCGAATAGGTGAAGCCATGAATCCTGAACAGCAAATAGGCGGGGGCCGACTGTATACATGCATACCTAGACATATACTTTATGTTATGTTAAGGTAAACTATGCATTTAATGCACTCTCTCTCTCTCTCTCTCTCTCTCTCTCTCTCTCTCTCTCTCTCTCTCTCTCTCTAAGAAAAAACATTTTTGACAGAAATGCCAAATTCTTTTGAAAAAATTGTGTTGGTGTCTGCTGTCCTCTGTATTGACATACGAATTTAAGCACTTGACTCTATGGTCAGATTTAAGTGATCACAGGATCAGTTTAAGATGTTAAGATATTATTCAATAATAATAAAATATATTGTTACTAACAAATTAACAATAAAACTGTTCAGAATAGTTACTGTTTATTAATGGTGAATGACGAAATGACAGTTTGGGTTACATATATGGCATAGAGGGATTTCTCTCTTGCAACCAACAACCCTTTGATGCCATGGGTGCCAGTTATATGAGGGATTTTACTGTAATAGTAGTAATAATAAAGATGATAATTGAGTAAAAGGATTTTGACAAAGGAAAAATCTATTTCTGGGGAGGGGCCCGTGTCACCCGGTGAAATAATCCATTCAGCACTTATTTCTAGGTAATTCCGTTTGCTAGATACCAGAGAAAAAGCTAAATGTAAAGCTGGCGTTACTACCCCCAGAGCGAGCTCAAAGAAATGGAGTCGTATGGTAAAGGGTGAGATTGTCACAATCACGGGACCCTACCCTATAAAGATTCCCAATGTCAAAAGTCCCAACGAGAGAGGTGCCGATACAAGCCCATGCACTACTCGCGGACTGTATACAAGGCAATACTAGCCGCATTCCATGTTAGCACCCACCCCACTAGAATGATGTTTACCATGGGAGGGAGAGAATGAAAAACAGGGGTGGGCCACCGGGTGACACAGGCCCCTCCCCAGAAATAGATTTTTCCTTTGTCAAAATCCTTTTTCTGGATCGGGGTCCCATGTCACCCGGTGAAATAATAACAGAGAAATAAATATCATTCTTATGCTAATAAAGACAATGAACTGCTTGTAAGGGAATAACTGAGGCAGTGAAGGGGAAAGTGACTAAGAATCAGAAAGGGAACCAGAGAGGGACAAATAGAGACGCTGAAAACTTGGGGAGAATTCCACCTGAACATTTGGAAAGGTCCCCGAAATTCATGTAATGAAAATAATTAATGTAAGTGGCCACTGCTCTAATATCATGAGCTTTGGAATTGAACCTGAATAGGGTTGTATTAAGAAAATACAAAACTTGCTGCCTAATAGCAGACACAATGACAGTAACCCCCCCTTTTTTAATAAAGAGAGGGTCTGACAAAATTGCGAGGTCCTGTCTAAATAAGCCCGTAAGGAAAAAACTGGGCACAGAGACAGACCTTGTGAAAGGGGAGTACTTTCCAAGGTGACCACCGAAAATGAGGACCTTCAACTTTAGCTAGAAAGTTAGGGTGAGGAATTCGCAACACTACCCCTGATGTGGGGAAACCAAAATGGTTGGTTCCGCTAGACAGGGCAGACAGTACAGGAATACTAGCACTAGAAGCTAAGCTGATTAAAATTAGGGTCGATGCAGCAGCATCATTACTGTAGCTTCAAAAACTATGTGAAAAGTGCTAGTTACTAAACTGCAGAACCATACTGCAGCAGAGTAGAATCCCTTGTCTGATTCTAGGAAGACAGTAATAACAGGACCAATACCAGTTTCCCCCTAAACTGTAAATTTCACAAAGACCACAAAGCCAGGGCACCAGAACTTTGAGGAGGCTGACACAGGGTGAGTTTATACCACTCGTGGCAGTTTTGGGTCGTAGGTTTGGAGCACCAAGGTTTCAACCCCAGAAGGAGTGGAAACCAACTGGCTTTCCGGCCCGTTGGGAGTAACTAAACCTACTCAACCCTTGAATGTTCTGAACTTGTGAAGGACTTAAATAACAGGTTCACCGAGGGGAACAGATAAACTAACTTCCACCCGTTCAAACCTAACGACACTGTGTCTGTGGAGAGAGCTAGAGGGTCCAGGTTGGGGTGCCACACAACAAGATAGTTTGTGGCTGAATTGGGTTGCAAACAGACCTACTCCTAGGTCCGGAAATAGATCGCAGAACTACCTGAATGACGATCCGTCTAAGGACTATTCCGACACCAGGGGGGAGGCCCTGGATAGGGAAACTGTAGCGACCTTTGGACCCCTACGAGAAGGGTGGCAGACAGATGCCACTTGTGTCTGTTAGCTATGGAGAAGATTGAACCATAACCTGATTGATTCGATTCAACTTCGAACCCACTTGTTTACGCAGCGCACTACTGCTGCGTTGTTCAGAACCAGCCTTAAATGAATCCTCCTGGGAGGAAGAAGCTTTCCCAATGGCAGGAAGACTGCCACAGCCCCCAAAGTATTGATATGGAACTGCCGAACGGACCGACTAAGTTCCATGTACTTCATGGAGCTAAAAATATCCACCCCACCCGCCAGAGAGGTGACGGTGTGGAATACTGAGGCCGGAGGGGAAAGCTGAAGAGGAACTGACTTCGATAAGCTATTGACTGTTGCCCCAGGCCGGAGGTCCTTGTTCAAATAGGAGGAATCAGGGAGACACGTCCCTGACTCCGCCATACCCCGTTTATAAACTCCAGCTTTGACTTCAGAAGGAGAACCGTCACTGAAGCAAACTGAAGAGAGCCCGAGACCTTTTCTTGGGCACGGCGAGAGGTACGCTTGTGTTGATGAAATGCCTGACCTTTTCTTGGGCACGGCGAGAGGTACGCTTGTGTTGATGAAATGCCTGGTTGCCCTTGCTATCTCTTTCCGCTTCCACTGGATTCACAACCACTGAAGGCTATCCTCCGGAATCAGGCGGGATTCCTTCCTGTGTACTTGGAGGCCCAGAGACTCCAGAAAGCCGATTATAATGGCCGGCACTCTCCGGCAATCCTCGACGCTGGATGCCCAAATGAGCCAGGCGGCTAGATATGCGGCTAGCATAACCTTCTAATACCGGAGCTGTTGAACTACGGTATCGTTCAAACTGGCGAAGATTCTGGGGGCTGCATGAGGAGGGCATGATCCTGAAGGGGTACGCCTGCCCCCGAGCCTGAATCCCAAGAAGGGAGAGAACCTTCCTGTAACTAAGACGTGATAGGAAGCATCGGAAAGGCCTATAGAGGTGGTTAGGCTCCACGGTGCAGTAGGATCTGAACCTACAAGACTGTAAGCAACCGAGACTTGTCACATTGAATGAGGAATATAAACGGGACAAGTCTGGAAATATTTTCCAGCGGAAGGGAACATCTTTGGCAGACTGAAAAAGGCTGCCTTGCGATTACAAGCGTCTCGCTTTCTTTAATGCCTGTTTCCTTAACAGACCTTTCACAAAGTCCTCCAGATCCCTGGCCGGTAACTGACAGAACCTGATTGGGGGAGGGGGACAAACAGTCCAGCTCCACCCCAGGCCTTTGATAACTATACTCTGGGCCCAGGGACTAAAGTTCCACTGGCCCCGAAAACGGTACAGCCTCCCGCCCACCTGAGAAATACCACTGGGGGGAGGCTTGCTTGCCTCCCCTGGAGCCTATGCCTTCCCAATTTCTCGGAGAGGAGCAGGATGCTTCCCTGTCCCTGTGATAACCCCGAGGCTCAGTGCCTCTGGTAGAATGCCTAGTGAAAATTCTTTCCTTGGGTTTTCGTATGAAGCAATGAAAACCCAAGCCCGAGACATATGGGGAGACATATGGCTAGGAGCCACTAGGGGTTGATGTGTTGGCTGAACCAGCACACATCAAGGTGGAGGCTGGGAGTGAGAGGCTGACAGTTGTCCAGGGGCAGGAACCTGAAGAGCCTGCACCACTGCCTGAGCAGGGGGGCGCTTGAACTACATGAACTTTTTGCTGGACTTGGAATAGGGCCCGGCAAGTTCAGATTGTTTCCCCTTGTAGGGTAGACCCCAACGAGAACGGAGGCTCTGATTAACATTAGAAGCCCCGGACAGACCGTAACAACGCCCACCTGGGGAAAAGATTAATTCCCAAGGTGAAACTGTTCATAAGCCTTTTCGGCTCAAGGCGGAACGTGGCTGCCAAAAGATGTGTTTTCACCTGCCCATCCGGACTGTGATGAAATTAAACAGGTCCTGCAGAAAACCTGACAAGAGGGATTTTATCAGGAACCGAAACAACGAACCGCCATTATATACCACAGACATTATTTCCGTTAAAGTCAAAGAGTTCCAGGACCTGACAAGCCTGTCCTTACACCTTGTTTCAGCTTCCGGGAATCGACTCTGGAAGCTTAGGGAACTGTACGCTGAATAAATTAAAAGCGTAGTCCGGGGTTAGAAGATTCACTGTGAACGGATCTGTGGGATCTGTCTCCCGGAGATGTGTCAGTGGTTTACTTCCGAAACAAGCCTGTTGATAAGAGGGGCTACATTCGGAGCACAAGGGGTAGGAAGCAGGTCTCTCAAAGAGAACACGGAAAAGACCCCTTTAGCTGGCGTGAGCTTGAAATTCTCCGCCTGCCACTCCGTTAGAATTCTCAACAGAGACGATTGTGCCCAGTCCCTAGGAAGATGAGGGTTTCCTTAGGGATCTTGTCAGATAGATACCATGCCCCTTCTGCCAGTCTGACAAAACCCGGATAAGGGGATACCAGACCGGAAGGGAAGAAATGCAATTCCGTCAACCTCCGTGTGCCCACACCCTCGATAGAAGGGTACCTTCATGCTGGGAAGCATAAGGGGTTAGGCGCCAAAGGTTCCCCAGACCGAAGGGGAAAAGGGGTGGAGGTGTCCGGAACGGAGTAGGATTCTGGAACGGAGCAGGATTTTGCAGGTGATCCGCTGTTAATGAATCCTGAGATTAATCCCTTTGGGATTTAAGCTCCTGGGAAAGGGAAAGCACGGACCCCAGAGGCAGATAGCTGGTTAGATAGTTTTGATAGTTTGTCAATGACCCTCATGTCGAGCTCCTTATAAGGAGACCCGTAAAAGACTCTGCAACAAAGGAAGGAGGGGGTAACCGCCTTACTCTGCTTGGGCCGTGTCCCTTTCCAGAAGACGAGGCCTAACTCGTAGACGGCACCGGACTAGAGATCCGTGACGTCCTCGAGGGGGCCCCGGAGCGGGTCTTCTGGGTTTTAAAAAGGTCTTTCTTGACTGATTTCACCTTAGGGACAGTAGACCAGGAACCGTCCAAAAGGGATGAGGATCTAACGAATCCCCTAAAGGAAAAAAGCAAAAGAAGGAAGAGAGCTAAGCGGAAAAAGTTGTCTCACTTATTCCCGAGCTAAGCGGAAAAGGTTTGCCTCACTTATTCCCGCACCTACTTATCGCTCCGGGACGATGTTCACAGGTTCGAGAACGAGACTGAAGGCCGCAACGTCTTCAGTAAACCCTCCGTAAATAGCTAATTTATTTTAAGAGGACCGGGTCATCTCTTGGACCCCGGTAGTCAAAGGGGCAGCAACTTCTTCAGCAACTGGCGTTGAGAGTTGGGCACCGGGGAAAGGAACATTACAAATGTCCATCGAAAGGACATAGGAATTTCCCGCCTCTACGTTTCGCCCGAAGCTGCTGACCCCGGACTAGAGGGTGTGAAGCAAAGAGTTACGAGACTTGTGGCCGGCCTCCAGGAGGGGGAAAATTAGGACCCCAAACACAGGAGGAGCAACTATTAATAAGTCACATGAGACGGAGTTTGGCGGAGGAAAACCAATAGGTGTATACGAAACCTACCGATTCATCAAGAATCTTGCCCGGAGAGAGCCCAAACACCGAAGGAGCGACTATTAATAAGCCATATGAGGAGGAGTTTGGCGGAGGTAAAACCGACAGGTGTATATGAAACCTACGGATTCATCAAGTAGCCTGCTCGGAGAGAGCATAGCTTACATCACAACCTTCCGGGTAACAAACTATTAATTCTCCACACAGATCGCGCAGGCGGAGTTTGGCGGAGGTAAAACCGACAGGTGTATATGAAACCTACAGATTCATCAAGTAGCCTGCTCGGAGAGAGCATAGCGTATATCACAACCTCCGTTAATTCTCCACACAGATCGCGCACCGGAATGGAAACTACCGACTCCGTGACCGCTGGCTTGTTGCAGGATAGCGGAGCATTCCTGCACTTGACAAAACCAGCCGAAAGCGTATGAGATATAAGCATGCTGGAACAGATGCCGGAGTAGAGTACCGTAGCAGCGACTTAGCCTAGTCAGACCAGGAAAACTCCCGGAGTAAACCAGAGAGAAAACCGGACTAACAGTTCGAATCTCATAGACACAAAAACAGAGTCAACGGAAACATTCCGGAGCGACTATGTTATAAAAATATGAGACGGATACAAATATAGTGGGAAGGTTATGAACTGTTCGGAAGTGGGCGCACTCAGAGCCAAGAGTGATAGCGGTGGGGGGGATAAACACCGACCGCTAAACACTATAACCGCCGGAGCAGTAAGCAAGGAGAGCGCCCAACAAGATAATGAAATACCGAACAGGTAGTTAGCAAACTGGAGGGGGAACTCCGAAAGCAAATAAAACAGAAGACAGTTAGGTGGAAAACGCTAACTGGCCTCATATGAGATCCCAACAGCGAGGTGCGGACTGGTAGGAAGCACCACGAAGGGAAACAGTCGACGTAAAAGGAAGGGGAGGGAAGGATAGGCCAGGAGGTTGGTAACCCAAAGTAGCGACCAGGGGTGGGACAGCACTCCCCGGGCGCCCAGAGATCCTCATACGTCCCCTCGCTATGTGAGCTGTGTTGCACGACAAGAGCGAGAGAAAAGGGGAGGAAGGGCAAAAACCTCTACGGCCAGGAGAGCAAAGAAAGGTAAATGGAGTGTGAATAGGAGTGGGGAGAGCACTCCCGGTCACCTCTAGGTCCTAGGTGGGGTGCCAACCGATAAGGTCAGACACTCAACACCGAGGGACAAACCAATCAATGCAGAGGGAGGGGATGTAGGCTACAGCACAAAATAAGGATAAAGTGCTCTCAAGCCTTGGTAAGTTAACAAACCTTGAAAACGAACCAAGGGGAGAGAGAGCAAAGGGATTGGGTAAAAGGGGAAGAAGGGGTTTCTCGATACAATAAATTATAGTTGGAAGCAACCCAAAGAAGGATTGAACTAGGATAGGCTTGAACTAGTTAAAACCCTCGCTATTCCAGCTTAACCTATCAGGAACATTAGCCTAAGTGAAAAGCCGAAACAGGGAGAGGGTGGACGTAGGCTATATACCCAAGCCAAAACCAAACAAAGGGAAGCACCAGACATAAAACTCATATGTACAGATCGAGATTGTAGACATGAAACTCATACGTACAGATCGAGATCGCCCCCCCTTAACGTTTTTTCCCCGAAGGGGAAAAAAAAAAAAGCTATAGCCTACCCCTAGGCTAACCTAACTGAGGCGATGCAAAGGAAGGAAGCCTAGGAGAGGGATAAAGGCTAACTAACCAACCCAAAATAAATGTATAATATAACAGAAAATTACTATAAGGTACATGTAGGAGGATAGGTAGGCCCAACACGACATGAACGTGAAGGGAAATGGCCGACCTCCAGTTATATGAAAGTACCCAAAATAATCAACAAAATTCAAAAGCATCCGAGCACAAGGTCAAACGTAAAGAGAATAATCTTAAATGTACCAATGAAAATCATGTTCCCATAAGCTTAGAGAAGTGAGAGTCTAAAATAAGGCATAATAAAGCCATAAAAATGAGCGAATAGGCCCGAGGGGGAACCACGTAGCCTAAACAGCAAGACCGCACTTGACCAACAAGGGAACACAAAATTCACAAAATTTACTAAATTGCAAAAACAAAGCAAAAAACCGTAACAGTACCAATGAAAATAAGATTCCCAGAAGCTAAGAGAAGTGAGGGACAAAATTAAGGCAAAATAAAGCCATGATAATAAGCGAATAGGCCTGAGGGGGAAGCTCGTAGCCTAAACGCCAAACCTCACTTCTCGTAGTAAAGGGGCACAGAACAAACATAAAATAATCAAACCCACTTAAATTAGGAATCACAATTTGGGAATATATCCCAAACAAGAAAAATTACAAATAAATTACACAAAACAAACATGCCGACCCAAGACCAAGAGAGGTCATGAGACGCCGTGAGAGGAGATCGAGACAGGCGTTATAAATCCCTTTAATTATTAAACTAAAGGAAAATAAGGAGCCTCAATCGCCTAAAAAACAACAAAACATTGGTACTCAAATTGTTGAAGAAGAACCTTGCGAGGATGCCAAAATAGCACAAAATAAGGAGCACAACGAAATTACGTGTGAACGAAATCGCGTGCTAAAATGGAATGCTGCTAGTATTGCCTTGTATACAGTCCACGAGTAGTGCATGGGCTTGTATCGGCACCTCTCTCGTTGGGACTTTTGACATTGGGAATCTTTATAGGGCAGGGTCCCGTGATTGTGACAATCTCACCTTTTACAATACACGACACCATTTCTTGGAGCTCGCTCTGGGGGTAGTAACCCCAGCTTTACATTTAGCTTTTCTCTGGTATCTAGCAACGGAATTACCTAGAAATAAGTGCTGAATGGATTATTTCACCGGGTGACACGGGACCCCAATCCAGAAAATAGTATCACTAATATTACAGTGTTATGGAGTTTTGCTAAGACAAATACTAGTAGTCCAAAGTGTCTGAATAAACATTAGTCTACCAGATACCTCAACTTTGTATATAAGACCCAGTGTATATTTTGAGCATTTTTTTTAAAAGGGTCTTATATGCTATCAAAAACATGAGTAAATTTGACAAGTAATCATATGAGACTATGTATACCAAATGTTCCTGAGGAACATGCCTTCCATGTGTAGGTCATCAAATAAGGGAGTTATCAACCTTTCAAGAAAAACCTTAAAGTTAATTCCATCTTGCATACTGCTCTCTGGAAATGTCTATTTACTTTTACAATATTTTACCTGCGTGACTTGTGGTTGCAGAAGGCCAAGTTTTATCAGTTTCTGAAGGGGGCCCCTCAAGCCAGAAATGCATCCTTGTCATCTGCATATTACTCTGTTTTCTTCCTGACTGACACAGTTTACTGGGTAACTTTTTTTTTTTATCAAGAGTCCTAAATATGACCCACACTTTACTAATGACTCCTTTCTACTGATTGTCTTTTTTTTTTTTAAACATAAACCCTAAATGTGACCCACACTTTACTTATGACTCCTTTTCACTGCATGAGTCCTTGTTGGTAATCAGAACTTTTGGCAGGTAGATAATCTTTCTGGGGGGTTTTCAAGTATAAGATCATCCCACCTAATAGGTTATCAGGTTATGTGAAGCTATAGGTTTGCAGTGAAAAAAAAAATCTTTAAAAGATTGCATTTCTTCCTTCCCCCTCTACACCTGCAACTGATTCAGACAATATATTAGGTAATAATTCCTGCTGCCAGGGGCCCTTTAAACCCAGGATACATGCCTACAGCTGGCAATGGAAGGATTCTTCTCAATACTGTGGCATGCCTGGGAAGCTAGCACAAGTGTATGAAAGCCTATGTAAAATTATAGGGTTTGTATTAAAAAAAAAATTAATGTTTGAAAGAAAAAATGTCTGGTTATCATGCACTATAAACGAAAGTAGATCTATCTCTTGACAGAAGTTCATTGTAGATCCCAGAATAAAATCTATTTGCTTGACATTTATAAAACAAATCAAATACTGCGTATCAAACAAGCACTGTTTTATCTAGGACCATTTACTAAGTATAAAGTTGAAAAGTCAGCTGAATTCCATACTGGTTCAATACAGGAAGCTACCTGTCAAAATATGTCCCGGGTAAAACAGATCACACAGAACTATCCCTATCTTGTTACAAATGCAACATGCATTATCAACAGACATTAAGAGGAGGGGTACCCAGTATAAAACATTACCTGCATGTTGTGACTTATCCAAATTGCTTTCATCTAGTTTTTGGTATTGGGTAATTATTAGGCATGAAATATAATTCTGTAGTCTTTTTTTCCTTGTTGGACTTAGTCCTCTTCACTAACTGACAACCCAATGTAGTTTATATGACATTTTCATAATAAAATTAAGTTTCATATATACTTACCAAGTAATTACATAGCTAATGTATCTCCCTCACACGGCAACTTTTTGAATTTAGCAGTAGTGCTTCCTTTGTTTTTATGTAGGTGACAGCCCTGCCCACTATTGGGGAAAACAGGAACAACCTGACTGCCATGATTCGATTTGTTTGTGCCCTCATGTCCACAGAAGGGAGGAGGGCGGACTTTGATTCCAATTACTTGTTAAGTATATATGAAACTTAATTTTATTATGAAAACGTCATTTTCATATAAGTAACTTACCAAGTAATTACATAGCTGAATCCCACACTGAATGGAAGTGGGATACATGGACATAGTCTACTCCAAAACATTAAAGAATGATAATGAATTTGAAATAGAAAAATCTCCCAGCATTTTATGCAATATTTGTTGTTACCTTACCTGGTTAGAGAGCTACTGCAGGTGAATACTGCTTCTGGTTGGTGCTCATCTTAACCCGTAGCGGCGTGGCTGTTGAGCCGTAGAGTGCCTCTACTTAACCCCTTCTTTACCAACAGTTTGTTTGGTGGTACACAAAGTACCACCATTCAAGACTACTGCATACTACCAGGTACATGAAGGTGGTATGCACATACCACCAAAATTCCCAGCCTTCCTCTTTTCAGCTCTAGACCTCTTATGATTTGGTTTGAAGGGTTTGCAGCAAAACAAACAGTATTGGATGTGCTTGGGAAGGTAGTGCGCATTGTCAGGCATATGATGAAGCAAAATAAACATTATTGCTGGCTATCTAGATTCAGACGTTTGGATATATACTATGTATACATACATGCACAAATGCACATATACATATATATAAATAATAAATACTTTAGTATTTGGAAATAAGTGTAATCTCTGAAATAAATGAAATAAATGAAAAAGTTACATGGCAACACTCACTCATTGTATCAAGTGTGGCAACTCTTGGAAGGGAAGTTAGGTTATGTCATTTTGCTTTGCGCTTCTGGGCAATAATCATGGAATACATCATAGGTTCTGATGCTGTTGCTTATTACAATAATAAGTGAAAAAAGATGTAACCAAGAACCCATGTTCATTTTTATAGACATACAAGCATGAAAATGTAAAATATTTTCTACGCAAGTATAAAACCATTTGTAATTTCATTTTTATGTGCTTCTCTTCTCCTGTCTTCTTTCTCTGGAGATACTTCAGTAAAAAGTTTATACATGAAGAGGAATGATTATACTATTCACGTAAAGTATGACCAATTTATTTTTATTTATTTATTTAATTTCCGAGAAAATCGGTTCAGTAGCAAATGTAATGTTTACGTTTTGTTAAGCTTCTCGGTAAAGAAGAGGTTAAGTGGGAGCTTTGTAGCAGAGGATATGCCTGATGGCTTACAAAGCATACAATAAGGTGCCCTTGCCCTGGGTGCAGTACCAACATTAAAAAACCAGACAACGCTGTTACCTATTCTGAAAAACTTGATATAAACCACAACCTACCCACTAAGACTGGTGGATACTCCATGTACCTTGTACCCCCAGGGCCCCCTAAAAACTCATAAACCCTACACCAAGATGAAAAGATAGTAGGAGAAAAAGAGTGCTTCCAATAATTCCTCACCAAATACCATGCCAGCCACTGATAACGGATCCAAGATACTACACTCATTAAACACTGTTTCTAAATTCCTTCATGTACTGTAGTGAGAAGCAAAAATGGACCTACACCTCCAGTAGGCAGACTGGATAATGGAGGTCAAGGACTTGCTACATCTAAAAGCCAAGGAAGGAGACACCACTCTAATATCATGTGCTCTCACTTTAAAGTTTGGTAAAATGTCCTCCTGAACCTGGGAATGTGCTTCTCTAATTAAATCTCTTAAGAAGAATGACAATGTATTCTTTGACAGAGGACGAGATGCGTTCCTTACAGAACACCAAAGATTACTAGATGGACCCCTGATCTTTTCTGTCCCATTCAGTTAGTATCTCATAGCTCTGACTGTACACAGCACTCTCTCTTCCTCCTCTGGACTGAGAATATCCATTCAGTTCTTAAGAGCGAATGAACAAGGTCAGGGCTTGAACAGGTCCTGGTTCTGGGTCAGAAAGCCGAAGATGAAGGAGTAAACTGCATCTCCTTGAGAGAAACCCACTCTCTTGCCAATAGCTTGTATTTAGTTGATGCACTTAGCCATAGCTAAAGCAAAGAGGAAGAGTGTCTTACGCGTTAGACTCCGAAGAGGAGCAGAACAGAGGGGCTCAAAAGATGGGCCCAACAACCATTTCAGCACCGCATCCAGATTCCACAAGACCAAATTGTTGTCCTTTTTCTGTTCCACTGTATTGAACGACTTCATCGGGTTTTTGATGTCAAGAGTTCGATGAGAGATCCAGGCCTCTATGTTTGAAAACTGAGCGAAGCATTGCCCAATAACCTTTAATGCCAGAGGAAGACAAGTTCCTGGCACAGGCAGTCCCCAGTTATCGGCAGGCTCGGTTACTGGTGATCCGTTTTTACGGCGCTTGTCTAGCGATGAAAATCGGTGATTTTCAGAAGTGCCAATCTCTGGCTATCGGTGCCAATAAGCGATGAAAATCGCTGAAAATCAGTTTTTGGTTATCAGTGATTTTCACTTATCATCATGCTGTCAGAACGGAACCCCCGCCGATAACTGGGGACTGCCTGTATTCCTCAGAAAAGTCACAATTTTTTAAAGTGCCTGCAAATTGTATTTTTCCGAACTATACAAATACAAACCTGAGGTCCTTTACATCAGGAATTACGTACAGCAAAGCTTGAAATGGCCGTTAAAACTCTTGAACATGGTGGTTAAGCAGTAACTACCGTTCGGTAGGTGGGAGTTGTGCCTGCCCGGATGTAAACGATTCCAATTTGCCTTTCAGCCCAGGTTTCAGATTGAGGGGTGGCATGAAGCAGGAATAAATTTAATTTAAGGGACCTCAGGTTTGTATAATTAGGAAAAATACATTTTGCTTTAAAATAGAAAATTGTGATTTGTTCCTACAAGATATACAAACCATCGGTCTTTTACATTAGGAAGACTCACTCGTCGGAGAGAGGAATCTGAGTGAGTCTCAGAACTGGCTGGAGTTGGCCACACTTGGGCTACTCCTCCTGGTAGAAAGAGCGAGGCGGAGCACCGTGCCTCTGACATATTGATCGGAGTATAGGAACTGCAAGATCAATTGTCAGACCTCTGGACCTTTTCAAATGAGTGAGGAATCATAACTCATGCAAAAATGGGATAGGAAGAATCTTAAGCATTGGAGGCTGTAAGGCAAAAACCAGAAAAGGGTTTGTCTTATTGCCGGAGGTCTCCTTCCTCTCCTTGCTAGAGGAAGGAGCCAGATTGCTTCTATGATTCTAAGAAAAAAATAGAACGGGTGCTCGATGTGTTAGCTTACCGCATCAGACGCCAGATCCTGAAGGAAGAGAAGCACGGGGACGAGGAAGGAGGAGGAGGAAAGACCAGTCACTCTCATAATCCCTCTCACTTCCAGAATCACACACCTTAGACAAGATCCTACCTGTCCTCTTATAGGAGCTTGTTGAGCAGCTACCACAGATCCAAGGAAAGGGGGTTCCAAGGACTCATGGGCAAAAACCCGGAGGTAGAAAGACATAAATGTGGTCTGATGAGACCACATCTCTGCTTTCAGTCCAACAGAAACTTCCAGAATGCAAGGGATGGACCAAGCCATTGACTTCGTGAGTTCTCAGACAGAGTGTACAGGTGTCGTCAATGCCAGCTGCAGAGTACACCCTTCTGATCATCTCATGAGGCCAGAAAGAAAGACGTGTCCTGGATCAACGACTACTAAGTCCAAGGGGGAGGGGATCATGAAGAACTCGAACCAGGCAACAGGTGCCGACAGGTCTGGAGTTCGATACAACATCCGAGACGGAGTCAAGCTACTGATCCCCATCCCTTGAATGTTCACAGCAAAGAAGGTCCATGAAGTTCACCTATTCTGTTCTCCAATGCCGGAGTGATATGAGAGATGGTCTTGAGAGTCAGATCTCTGTCTGACAACTCTCGCAAGGGAGTGTGCGGAGCATGAGGCAGGAACACTAAAAGAGTCACATGCCACCCAGGAGCCTGAGGTTCCTGGGAGAGCAAGACCAATCGAAGCTTCTCATCAGTAGCTAAATCTCGACTGAGGAGAAAAGGGCTACTTTCAGGTGAAAGACTAGGCCAAATGTGGACCTAACTCTTCACAACTGAATTGGAGAGAAGCAACTCTCAGAGCAGAAGACGAGGAAGTCTGCGAGCGACCTGCTGAAGAGCAGATCTGACCAGCGAAAAAGTCTCGTCAACGACACCAACCAGCGAAGACGGCTCCAATCCCTGGGTACTGCTGCAGAGGGTTGATAAGAGATATCCAGCTATCTCCGTTGCTGCTCAGCAAGAAGCCTATGCTTGCATGAGAAGCCGGATAGCCTTTAGTTGTGAAGGCACAGGGACTGTAATGCCTGAGAAACTGCTTCATGTGTTGCTGACATGGAAGGTCAGGTCAGGGAGGAACCCTTCTCAGTGCCTCGGAAGCAGAGCTAGCAGGTCGGGCAAAAGGCGAAGTCTTCCAGCATTCATCTAAGTTTGGGGTGAATAACACTTTGCTGAACACCTTGCAAATTAGACAATTACAAAGGGAAGACAAAGACGTCGAAGTTGTCCCACAATGTCAGCATGCATCACAGCAGCGTCCCGTGGGTCTGGTACAATGGGGCAGAAGACCTGCAGACTTCTGTTCTGCCAGGTGGCAAACAGAAAGTTGAGTAAACACTCTGTGAAGAATTGAGTAAAGAATGCACTCTGTCCTCATCACTCACTGACAGAGGCTGAGCTTGCCTGCCAACACATCCCATTGCCTGGAATTTATCTGGCTGATGGCTCTACAGAGTGGACCACAGTTCACTCGAGCACCTGCAAAGTCAACCTAAGCAACAGGAGGGAAATGAGACCCTCTGGTTTGTTGACATATGCCACTACTGTGGTGTTGTTGCCCAACAACACCATCGAGTATCTCAAAAAACCGATCCTGAAACTATCAGAGGGCCAGAAAACTGCCTTGAGTTCCAGGATGTTGATGAGAAGGTACTTATTGTCTCAGTTGCACACCTCAAGACAACTGTCATACAGGTGTGTGCCTATTCCCCGGTCTGTGCATCTGAGAACAAAAGCATGTCACGAGGAGAATATGCAGGCATATTCAGAGGTTCCTGTCAATCAAGCACCAGCCTAAATCTTCCTTCATCCATCTAGAGAGGAAAGGATTAAGAACTAGCAGCAGATCTCCTTCATTCTCCATGAAGAGAATCAAAGGCGAAGCTGCCCGATGGGACAGCTTCTGCAGCGATGACAGGACACCGAAGACAACTAGCTCTAGCCGAGCTGGCTGCTCCCGAAGTAGGGAACACGAGAGAGGAGACGGAACGGAAGTTTGATGAAAGGTGGCTGAGACTCAGAGGAAAACAAATACTTCTCCTGAAGGATATCTGCTTACCAGGTCTCGGCTATGTTGCTTTCATATAGTCCAATGACTTGACAGTCATCCCTTCATCAAGGCACCAGCAGGAGGAGAAACGCCGTCCTGAGCGTTCTCCCTTCCTCTCCTCCCTCTGCCCTCTTCTTGATTGGAAAGAGGGTTGAAAGACACACACGTATGCGCACTTTCTTAGAGAGAATAAGGAAGGCTGGGTGTTCTGCGAGTGCCCTTTCAAGTCTGAGACTTCTTAGGGGCTGAGGAAGGGTTAGCCTGCTATTGTCCGCATCCCGAAGAAGAAGACCCTCGAGTCCCTCTGGGGCGTGACACTCCTGATCTCTTCTTGGAGGGATAACCTTGCCAGAACCTAGAAAACCATCCTTGACTGCTCGGATGTACGGCGAACTGATCCGAGAACCGAGCCCAAGATGTAGCAGAACTACAATTAGAAACAAAATTCGTCGGAGTCCTCTCTATCCAACTCGCATCCCCTTGACAGCAACCTAAATGGTTTGAGGGAAGAGGAGAGGAGAAAGAGGCCGACTGCAGGCGATCATTAACCAGAGGTGATGATGGCAGCACAGAAGAAGGAGAGCGCTAACCTGGAGAGAGCAAAAAGTTCACTTGAGCTGAGCTGAGTCTCCTGATGGAAGTCCTGCAAGACCTCTAAAAGGAACCACTTCCTTGCCTCTCCAGGTACTCAAACCCTTGGGACCAAGAAACCAGGCTGGGAACCTGACCGAGCATTGGCAGTACTGGCAGGAAGAAGCAAGACACTTGCATGTCTTGGTTCTTTCTCTCGCCCTGTGCCTGAACTGGGATGGTGAGAGGTCTCTCCGATACCAATTCAGGATGCATGAGACTCCGAAGATTCTCAAGCCCTTGGAGTGACTCGACAAAGTCGAGCACCAGACACATCACCAGTCAAGGAGTGGAACCTCTAGAATGGCAAAGAGAGCACAAACCAAAGTCAGCGTGCCCACGAATCCCGAAACACAAGACCCTGGGGTAAGCGATTCGGTTCCCAAGCCCAAAGGCTAGGAAGAGCCGACGAGAGATCCCACTGACTCCCTGTGAAGGGAGGTAGCCCCTTAGAAGCCCCATGGCAGGACTTCTTAGGGGAGGGAGAGGCAGCCTTCCTCTTCCTCGGCCGATGAGTCTCAGAAGAAGAAGGGGAGAAGGCACCAGAAGATGAAGTCGAAGATAAAGTTGAAGACGACTACATCTCACAGGACTTCTTCCTTGATCTCTTCTCCGACATCTACAGGATGGTGGTCAGGAAGCGCAGGAACCCCCAGGGCAGCTAAATCTGGAAGCGTGACAGGAGCAGCCCAAGCAACAGGAACACCAGGAGAAGCAACAGGAGCAACCAGGGCAGCTGAGGAAGGAGGCATGACAGAGCGACCCAGCCGGCAGGAGCATCAGGAACAACAGCAACGGCGACAAGAGCAACCAGGCAGCTGGGGCAGGAGGCACAGCAGGAGCGGGCTGGTGACTGGCCACCAAGGCAACAAGAGCAAAAAGACAGGAGTCACAGCAGGAGCAGATGGGACAACAGGTATGACAGGAGGCAGTGGCACAGCATACAGGAGTACCAGAAAGCAAACAGCAGTTGGTCCCTCTTGTCAGGGCACAGTGCTGACACCAACGCGATCTTAGCCATAGCATCACCGTGGTCATCGTCGAAGTATCCACTGTATGAGGGCAGCCTTCCTGCCACAGGGAAACTTCAGCTGTGCCTTACGATGCTCACTGTCAACCTGGAGAAAAAAGCAAAAAAGATTAGTAAAGGGAGACTACTCCCACTCCGAGAGGTATTGCCCTACGAAATAAGACGAGGTACCTGTGAAGAGGTCCCCTGCCAATCTTTGCTCGCTTGGCAACTCCCCCAAACCCCCATGATAAGGTTCCTCCCGACAAAACGGCCCACAGCACAGGCGGCGAAGAGCAACACTCGCACAAGACAGAAAAGGTTACAGGTTACCGTCACTGACACCCCCGAACAAGGAGTGGAGGGCGTGAGGTCCAAATAATAAGGGAGCAAATTGTTACGCCCCTGGCCACTGACCACAAGAAACACACGCTGGGGAAAGACAGCCTTACCAAAAGTATCAAAATTGTGGATTTGTATATTAAATAATATCAAACACAATGTACACACAAAAACAACACAAAAGATCCCATCAGGAAAGAAGAGCTTAACGACAATCGGGCAGAGAGCTCCAAAAACACATCTGCACAGCATGACAGCCGAAAGCACACTGGAATGTTTACATCTGGGCAGGTGGGACTCCTGCCCATCGGAAGGTAGTTACAGCCTAACCAGTTCCTCGTTGGACAGTCGGTATAGTTCTCGGCTAGCACTCTGCTGGGCCCGCGTTCGAGTCTCCGGCCGGCCAATGAAGAATTGGAGGAATTTATTTCTGGTGATAGAAATTCATTTCTAGGTATAATGTGGTTCAGATTCCACAATAAGCTGTAGGTCCCATTGCTAGGTAACCAATTGGTTCTTGGCCACATAAAATAAGTCTAATCCTTCGGGCCAGCCCTAGGAGAGCTGTTAATCAGCTCAGTGGTCTGGTTAAACTAGGGTATACTTAACTTTTTTTACAGCCTAACCACCTTGTTCAAGAGTTTTAACAGCCGTTTCCACCTTCGCTAAAAGTAATTCCTAATGTAAAGGACCAATGGTTTGTATATCGTGTAGGAACAAAGGAGAAAATCTGCAATCTGAGTTAAAGTGGTCTTAAAAGATGAGACATTGCGGTTGTGGCACCAATGTTGAAAGACTGACCACTTGGCCTAATAGATGAGGCTAGAAGACTTTCTTCTGCACTTTGCAATAGCCTCTGCAGCGTCCCTTGAAAACCCTTCGCTCTGAGCAGCTTACAGACAGTCTGAAGCCGGTCAGGGCAAAGAGCAGGCAACCCTTGGCAGTATTTTCTGAAATGGGGTTGTCTGAGTAGTGATGCTTTTTGCGGGAGCAATCTTGGGTAGTTCACCAACAGCCGTAGGCAGTTGCGGATTTACATTGAGGCTAATGAGGCTGCAGCCTCAGGCCCCGGGTACTGAGGGGCCCCCCGATGAGGTGATGATTAGAAAATATATCAATAAAATTGGCAATGGTACATTTACGAGACTTGGCAAACCTGGAGTGTATACGCGTTCATGTCAGCTGGGCGAAACCTCGAGGTAGTGGTGTGGTGTATATAGTGAGAGGAGCCAACGAGTACAGTTCACGTGGCACAGAAACGTGTTGGACATGCACTGTGCTGTGAGTAGTTGAGTTTATGTGAAGTGTGAATTGGGTCTGCACCATATTTGATTGTGCTCGAGTGATTGATAGTATTGAGGTGAATTACTGGTGCGTGTGGCATTTGGTTTGTGAAGCGTTATGTTTTGTGTTATCATTTTATTTGTCACAATCAATCAATCAATCAATCAAATAATCAATCAAATAATCAATCAAATATATATATATATATATATATATATATATATATATATATATATATATATATATATATATATATATATATATATATATATATATATATATAAGTGGTTCAACTGTGAAGTTGCTTAGAATAGCTATATTGATAAAATATGTCTAATATTGAAGGTGTTATGTAATATTATGTGTATGAGGAGGAATATGGTGGTGGTAGTGATACGTTATTATATAACTTATAACCGTTGTATAATAACGTATGATCACCAACACAATACACAGTCCACCAAATTCCTCCTCATGCACATAACGCTACCTTCAATGTTAGATATCTTTTATATATATATATATATATATATATATATATATATATATATATATATATATATATATATATATATATATATATATATATATATATATATATATATATATATATATATATATATATATATATATATATATATATATATATATATATATATATATATATATATATATATATATATATATATATATATATATATATATATATATATATATATATATATATATATATATATATATATATATATATATATATATATATATATATATATATATATATATATATATATATATATATATATATATATATATATATATATATATATATATATATATATATATATATATATATATATATATATATATATATATATATATATATATATATATATATTCTTGACAATATTGAGTTATACCACACTAGCCTATCTTTGCAATTACATGAGCTTCTTTTTGCCTAGCAGCTGCTCCTCCTAAGTTTCAATTTTTGTCTAATAGTTATAAAATATAAATATAAAAATATAAAATATAAATATTTATATTTTATAGTGGTTATAACATCCAGGTCTGGATTGGTTCGGATGGGGAACGGGCACTGAAAAAAGGTAAGAACCACTGTATTAGAGATAATGAACACTATTTTTCGTTCCATTATGACCTAATGGTCAAGCTAGAGAGAGGTGGAAGCTCTTCTGCTGTGGCCATCCCCTAGTGGGAGCTCCTAGGAGCAGGCATCAAAATGAATTGAATTGAATTGATAGATGTTTGTTTTCGCCTCTAAATGGTAAGGGAGTACTGATTTTACGCCAGTACTGATTTATATTTGTGTGTTTCGCAAGGAAGGAGAGATATATTTGAAATCACCCTCCTTTCCTGGGCCCTCAACCATAGCAATATGGGATAGTTTGATTTGCCTGCATTTTTGTCATAGTTTGTGATAATTACATTTTATTGTTTGTTTGTTTCCAGAACCCAGAGATGTCTCTTAGAAAGTATGAAAGTGGGGCAGTTAAGCGAAAGAAAGCAGCTGAGAGAAAACTTAAAGAGGAAAATATAACCAAACAAACAGCACGGATAGAGACATTTTTCACTCAGTCTGTATCAGAATCTGCTGCATCTTCTTCTTCAGCTGAAATAGAAAAGATATCCGTGCCAGTAGAGCATCAAGAAGCTCAGCTTCACAATCAACATGATAGTGATGACGTAAAAAAACAGTCATATGGCCATGAGGAAGCTTCACTGACTATAGATAGTAATGGAAATACATCCTCAGGTCTTTATGAGACAGATTTAGGATTATGGAAAGAGGTCTCATCAGATATGCAAGCACATTTTATTAGTGTAGGTAGTGTGGACTGTCAGCATAAAGATGATGATTTTGCCAGGTCCAAACGTTCATATGCTGATCAATTTCGTTACTGTACAGCTGCTTTATTCACTGTCATTATACATACTCTTACTGGTGAAAAATCAGTTCGAACTTGGTTATGCTACTCTCCAACAACAGGTAAAGTGTACTGCTTTACATGTAAACTGTTATCAACTGAGGCTAGCGAATTTTCCTGTGGCTTTAATGACTGGAAGAATGTAAAGCGTGCCATTGACAATCATGAAAAGAGTCAGACACACCTGTTGGCTTGTGTGGCTTTTAAACAGCGATCAAGTCTGGTGGGTTGTGTTGATGCAATGAATGAAAAGTTGTTGGTAAGTGAAACAAATTATTGGCTATCAGTTCTTCAACGTTCGGTAGACGCCAGCAAATTTTTGGCTGAGAGAGGTTTGCCCTTTAGAGGACAAGAAGAAATGTTCGGATCACCAGCAAATGGCAATTATATGGGAATACTTGAGCTAGTAGGTAAATATGACAGTTTTCTGGCCACCCACATTGAGAAATATGGTAACCCAGGTTATGGTATGAAGTCTTATTTGTCTTCTACAATATGTGATGAATTGATCTGTGTCATGGGCAAAAAGTACTTCTGTAATTGTTCAGGAACTGAAAATGGTCAAGTATTACAGTATTTGCATTGACTCTACACCAGATATATCTCATGTTGATCAACTGTCAATAGTTGTTCGTTATGTAAAGGAAGATGGTCCTGTTGAAAGATTCCTTTCTTTCATCGATATTAATACACACACAGGGAAAGGACTGGCCACTGCACTTCTAGATTTCTTGAGGACCAACAAAATAGACATCAGTGACTGCCGTGGTCAGTCTTACGACAATGCATCAAACATGTCTGGTACATACAATGGCGTACAGGCTCACATTCTTTCAGTGAACCTCTTGCTGCATACATACCCCCGCTTTGCTCATTCTTTAAACTTAGTGGGAGCAAATGCTGTTGATTGCTGTCCTCTCACTGTTCAGTTTTTTGATGTAGTCCAGAGAGTGTACACGTTTTTGCTGCATCTACTCATCGCTGGAGCATACTTGTTAGTGCATTAGACAAACAGGCACCAGTGCCCAAAAACTGTCAGATATGCGTTGGTCATGTCATGCTGATGCAACCAGTGCTCTGCGGAAAGGGTTTAAGAGGGTTCTGTATGCTCTAGAACAGATCACAGGTGACCCAGAAGAGAAACAAATCACTAGACAAGAGGCAAAGGGATTATCAAATGAGTTTCACAAACTAGAAACTGGCATCCTCATAACACTGTGGGACACTGTTCTGCAAAGATTTAACAACACAAGCAAAGCTCTTCAGTGTGCTACACTTGACCTGAATAATGCAGTTAGTCTCCTAAATTCTCTCCAGGATTTCGTTTCTTCACTACGCTCAGAATTTGATGATTTTGAAGAACAAGGTAAAGAGCTTAGTGAAACTAACACTTATGAGGAGGAAACCCGCAGGAAACAGAAGCGGAAGAAACAATTTGATGAGAGCTCAGGTGAAGAAACAAGAATGTCCGGAAAGGAGAAATTTCGAGTAGAGGTCTTTTTAAGAATTATTGATCACTTGAATACTGCACTAGTATATCGTGCTTCAGCTTATAAGGATATCAGCTCAAAATTTGGTTTCTTGTCTAAAGTGATGACAATGGACAGGAATTCACTTAAACATCATTGTGATTTGTTAGTTAATCATTATCCTTCTGACATTGAGACCAGCTTCAGTGATGAAATGATTCACTTTGCATCCTATGCTGCAGCAAATATCAATGATTTCCGTAACAAAAATGAAAACCAAGAATGTAGCACTGAATTGATTGTATATCGAATGCTCTTGCAACACGGGTTGAAAGAAGTCTTTCCGAATGTTGAAATAGCATATCGCCTGTATTTGTGTCTCATGGTGTCAAACTGTACTGGAGAGCGGAGCTTTTCAAAGCTTAAACTGATAAAAAATGAAACACGAGCAAAAATGAAGGAACAGCGTCTAAACATGCTGTCACTTATGTATATAGAGACCAGTATTTTATGAAAGTTAAACTTTCAGGATGTAGTGAGAGACTTTGCAAACCAGAAAGCTAGGAAAGTGAAGTTCCCTAAGTAGACATTAACTTACAACATGGATTTTCATGTTGACATTTGTTTGCTCGTTTTTCATGTTGACATTTATTGGACACTCATTTTTCCATTTTTTCATGTTGAATTTATGGAAATATATACAATGCATATTAGTATTTTCATGGAAACATGAGACCAGAGTTCATAAAATGTATCTAATGTGATTGATTTTCTGTAACTACTTACCTTCATCTGATTAGGTAATACTTGCCTCATATGTGAATTATACAAATACATGAATTGTTCAGTTTAATATTTTCATTGTTTTTCTGTTGTTAGTTTGTACTGGAGTTTTCTTTTTTTATACAGTATGATACAGCATAATAGATCAATCGTTTCAATGTAACTCAAACGTAAAACTTATTGATAGTACACTAACTGATATTGTTCATATTGAAACATGTGCTAAAACAAAATATGATAAATGTGTACATGTCTGTTAAAAGGGCCCCTGATGTGAAGTAGCCTCAGGCCCCAAGTACTGTTAATCCGCCCCTGGCCGTAGGATGTCTGTGAACCAATCCCTCAGGGGCCAAAACGGGATATGAGGGTCATGGTCATATTGTGGTGCGCCTGGAACTTGTTCAAAACCTCACTGATCATGCTGAAGGGTGGGAAGGCATACAGGTCTAGATTCGACCAATCTTGTAGCATGGTGTCTGTGTTTATTATTATTAAAGTAGTTTAACCAGACAACTGAGCTGAACTTTCAGCTCTCATAGGGCTGGCCCAAAGGATTAGAATAAAATAACAGGTCTAGGCCTTAAGGCCAAGCACTGGGACCCAATAGGCCATTTAACATTATGATGAGTGAATTAAAATGAAATTAAAAACTGCACATAGGCACATGCTCTCATACTGGAGCACACACACACACACACACAATAAATACATTTACTCGTGCTTCCACGCATACACACCAAAAAGGTTTATTAAAATTCAGAATAAGTTACGCAATATTTTAAAATTTTGTTTTTTAAAATTCGACAAATGCTTTAAGGGTTTTTGTGCTTTTATTATTTACTTATTTTTATATTTTATTAATTAAATCACAGTTTATCATGAACATCAAAATCGGAATGACCAAAAATGTAAAAGATTCTGACAAAATTTCCTTCATTGATTCATTCCCAAAAGTTGACAGTCGCTGTTGGTCATACTTTGGACACTCAAACAACACGTCTGAATAATATTATCACCTTGCATTCCGAGCACTCGTAAGCCGGGCCACGTGGGCTGCTCATTAAGTGTCCATGTGTCAGACGAGTATGGCCTATTCTGAGACAGTGTTAGAATTACTTGCGTCCGTGGTCCCTGCAGAAGGATCTGGGCCTGGTGAGCAAAACAGAGGAAGCCGATGGTTCCTGGAGGTGGCAAACAGGTCCATCATTGGCTTGCCCCACAACTTCCACAGGTCTAGACATACCAGGGGATCCAGGGTCCACTCAGTGGGATGGACCTGCTTTTAACAGCTCAGCTCATCTGCCACCACATTTAACTTTCCCTGGAAAAAGAGGGTGATAAGAGTCACTCAATTTTGGTGTGCCCACGCTAGTAATTCTCTTGCGATTTAGCAGAGAGAGAGAAGGAATGGGTATGGTCTTGCTTGCGAATGTAAGCTAAGGCTGTGGTACCGTCCCCGTGCACCACAACTGTCTATTTGTGGACCAGGTGAGAAAAATTCTGAAGGCCTAGCTGAACTGCCTTCAGCTTTCTTATACTGATATGTGAGTCCTGTTGTTCTGGGGTCCATGTCCCAGAGACCTCTTGATTGTTTAGCAGGACTCCCCAGCCTATGTCTGAGGCATTGGAATAGAAGTCTAGGTCAGGGTTCAGAGGATGAAGGAACTTCCCTTCTGACGGCCTTTCTTCTGACAGCCACCACAGCAGGTCCAATTGTATCTCGGGGGTGATTGGAAAAACATGACTGTCTGGCTGTGTATTCCTGTTCCAATTGGCCTTCAGGTAAAACTGAAGAACTCTCATATGTAATCTGATGAACGTCTCTACGGAGGCCAGTGTCCCCAATAGGCTCATCCATTGTTGCACTCAACAAAACGATAGGGGTAGGAAATCCTGGACTGTTTGAAGGCAGCTGGATATCCTCTTGGGGGACAGAAAAGCCGGAAAAGCCTGAAAGTTCAGTGTTATCCCCAGATAGAGGATTTCTTGTGAAGGCTCAACTGGGACTTCTGGAGATTTATAAGAAGGCCCAGCTCCTGGGTCAGAAGAAGAATTGTGTGTGTGTGTGTGTGTGTGTGCCCTCCATGTGCTTGTCCTTCGACGGGGATTAAAGAAGCCAGCCATCTAGGTAAAGACTGACATTGATTCCTACTAAGTGGAGCCATTTCGACAGAGGAGCGAGGACTCGAGTGAACACTTCAGGGGCTGTGGAATGGCCAAAGCAAAGAGCCCAAAATTGGTAAACCTTGTCTTGGAAGACGAACCTCAGATATTTTCTGGAACTTAGATGAATTGGGATATGAAAATATGCATCTTGCATATCTAAGGTTACCATCCAGTTGCCCTGGTGAATGGATGCAGTACTGATTGGCTTGTCTCCATCTTGAACTTTGTCTTCAAGACAAAGTGACTAAGGGCACTTACATGGATGATTGGCCTCCAACCCTCCAATACCTTTGGTACCACAAAGAGACATTTGTAAACCCCTCCAAGCTGGTGTTCTGAACCTCCTCTGTGGCCCTTTTCTGTATGAGGGAGGAGACTTCCTCCAATAGGGCCGAATGTCTCGCAGAGCCTACCGAGTACGCTGTCAATGTGATGGGAGAGGTGACTAAAGGGGGGGGGGCTCTCCAAGAAAGGAATGAAGTAGCCCTCCTTCAAAATCTTGATAATTCAGGGCTCCACTCCTCTTATCAGCCACTTATCCCACAACCCTAGAAGTCTGGCTCCTACAGGTGCATGAAGCACTTCTGTCTCACTTCTTCTGTACTGGCTTGGAAGTTTTTCTTGATGGTCCTGGAAACAAAACAGACATTTGTGGGGGACCTAAATGGTGTCTGAGATCTCCCTCCATAAAAGGGCTGTTGCTGGAGGGGGGTGGTCCTAGCTTGAAAAGGAGACGAGCCCTTGGGACACCTAAAAGCCTGGGTCAGCAAGTCTCGCTTCATCTTCTTTCGCAAGTCCAATGCTATCTCTTTCACCGTGTCCTGAGGGAAGAGATGATTATTATCCAGGAGCGAGAACATCAATGCTGACTTTTGGGTCTGGGTAACTCCCTTAGAAGTAAAGGAGTACCAGTAACGAGGGCAGAAAGCTCTAGAGAACCATCTCTAACAGCTTTGTCCACACAGGACAGAATTCCAAGCCAGTCCAAGGCAATATATGAAGCAAGATCTTGATGGTCCTCAATTTTCTTGGCCAGCGCACCCACAACCCAATCAAGGAAACTGAGGACTTCAAAAACTTTGAACATATCCTTCACTAGATGATCCAGTTCTGCTGAAGAAAACATGATTGATGAGACAAGTCAATTCAGCCGGAGAAATCCCCTTGGGAGGAGGCAGCGACTGCCAAAAAAAGGAGCTTCCCTGGTCACGAAGGACAAGTACCTCCTGCAAATCAGACAAGAAGGAGGAAAAGCGAAAGACGCTTTACTCTGCTCTCTTTTGGCGGAAAGCCAGTCTCCCATCTCCTTAAATGACTTATGAGAGGAGTATGAAAGGACCATCTTGGGGATGTGTGTCCTGTCATCCAGCTGGTTCCTCATTAAGAACGTTGAGGTAGGCAAGGACAGGGCAGCTGGGGCAAAAAAGGAAGGAAAATTCGCCATCAAATACCACAGTAGGGCAGCATATGCCAAAGGAGAAGCAGGTTCTTGGTCACTCTCTTCTTCCGAGAAAATCGGAGTCAGGTGGTCATCCTGAGCAGGCTTAGGAACGGAAGGAGCTTTCTTCAGGAAGTCCATAATCTGGGGGTAACTGTCATTTAATAGAAGCCAGAGCAGGTTTGTCAGGGTCCAAAGGTGAAGGAGACAGTGCTGGAGGTCGAGACTGCAACCTCGAAGAGGACAAACGAGGCGATGGGTGCTGGGCGATCAGGAACGGGCGCTGGGCCCTCAGGAGTGGGAACCAGGCACTCAGGATGGGGTGAGGGGTGCTTAGAAGCGGGCGTCAGGTGCTTAAGTGCAGGCGCTGGGCACTTGGGAGCCAGATGTGGGCGTTCTGGAGCATAAGCCGGGCGCTCAGGTGAGAAGGTCTCCGAACTGTCCCAGGGAGACAAAGGTGGGTGCTGATGGACAGGGGCAGGAACAGATGGATCCACAGAGTAACTGCAAGATGGTCTGGGACTGCTCAGGGTCTGCTTGTACTGCATAACAGGCGGAGGATTTGGACATCGACCAAGGTTCTCAGAAGGGTGCTTAAGGGGTCGGAAAGAGTCCAGGTAACATTTGTGGCAATTCCTGTCCACACCGTAGTCGTCTGAAGAACTGGAGGACAATGGATGGATATCCTTGGACAAGCCTTTCCAGTGGCTGTTTGCTTACACCTGGGAGTGAACAACAGGTATGGCTGAGGGGGCAACTATTTGTGGGCAAGCCCATCAGCCTCCCTTGGACCTTTGGTATGTCTTCTCCCAGGTTTGGGGGAGCAGAACTGGGACCTCAGTCTATACTTGCAATGCTCTATCATTTTGCACTTTCTCTGAAAACACTTTCTCCATAAGCACTGTAAGAGAAGTCCCCAAATCAGCATCAGTACTTGCAACTAGATTTAAGTTTCTTATCAAATCTAGACTCGAGACTGGCAATGGCATTAGGATCGGAAGCATGGGAGCCAGGCAAGGGAGGAGAAGGTTGTTCAATAGGAAGGCAAGGAGGAGAAACAGCAGGAATAGGAGTAGAAGGGAGAGTAACAGGGATAACTTCTAAACTAGGTTTTGGTGTAGTCTCTAAACTATGAGAGCGTTTTTCAGCTCTAGAAGTCGCTTTTCTCTTTCTATCTCTCTCTAACTTATCTAAATGAGACTTATGAACCTTCCACTGTTTATTCTCCCAAGATGAACACTCTACAGGTCTTGTCCCCTACATAAAGCACAGATTATAAGAGGATCATAACAAGCTTTGGTTAGGCTATTCTTGCAGCCCAACTCGCTTCAATGGCAATTACTCGAATTACTAGAATCAGACATAATTCTAAGTAATCTACTGAAAAATAATCAAAATTGCCAAAAATAAACTGCCTGAGCACAACCAGAACAAAACAATTGTACTTCACCGAATACGAACGAACTACGGGAAAATCCAAAAAAGCTGCTGCAAATGGTGCGATGTTTAGGTTGTTCCTGTTTTTCCCGATGGTAGGTGGGGCTGTCATCTACATAAAAACAAAAGAAGCGCTACAGCTAAATTCAAAAAGTTGCTGCACAAGGTACCTACCTACATTAGCTATGTAATTGCTTGGTAAGCTACTTACTGGTGTATGAAATTATAAATCCTGCTTCTACAGTATTTTTTTCAGAACATCAGGTATAGAATAATATCTATAATGTTTGTAGATGATTTTAAAGTTTTACCACACAGTACAATAAAGAAAACAAGTAAAATGGCTCTGACTTTCAGTTTGTTTTAAATGGCCATAAAGTATTAAAATATTCTTGCACTGTGGGTTTAGTAATCATCTATTCGTATTTTACAACATAACTCTGGCTTTGCATGGCTTTTAGTAAGAAATGAAAAATAATTAGACTGTATTGTACACAGTCTTTCCCAGATACCTAAGTTTTTGTATTAAAAAACTGAAAAAAAAAAGGCTCAACCACAGTTACAGTCCTAAAGGAAGATTTAGCAATGAACCTCTAAGAAGCAGCTGGACTGTGAAAGGAACAAAACTGTGCCAGCTTCCATCAGCTCTGTAATTGTCTCTGGTATTGTTAAGTTGTTCATTTCAAGTTAAAAAAAGTTACAGTGTTTAATGTTTACATACAATGGCTACAGAAAGTAGGTATTTATTATCACATACCAACTGGTACCTAATAAACAGCAAAAACCAATAAATAGTCTTTTGGAAATCCATTCAACAATTCAGCATAATATTTAGTAAATTGGTCTTAAGTAAAACAGACGTTTGTCAATGGCTATCTTTCCAATATGAATTGTTTTATAAACAAATGAAAGAAAGCAATAACCCAAGATAATCTAATTCCTGCCCTAACAACCATATCTTACTAAAATCTAAAATGAGATGTTCATTTAATTTCCAGTAAGTTATTCTCAGTTCCCTGCAATTACTGTATCAACACCAATGCAAGTACAGTACTATTATACATTATCCACACTATCACCTATCAGCTATCACCTTCATTTAAAACTAAACCTTAGAAGTTCAACCATTATCAAAACACGAAGCATCGCATATGAGCTCAATTTCCCTGTAACTGTTCCGAAAAGAGATTGAATAATTAAGAACAAAAACTTTTAACAATAACCTTGACAGGGGTCGTCCACTTGCAGAGAGTGGAGAAAATGAGACCTCAAAAGCTCATCCATATTCTGGATGTTCTTGACAAAATAATGGAACTTTAATTGGAATATCTCAAGTGTGTGACGGAGAACAGAATTGAAGTCTGCTTTTCCTAGGGCAATTAGGTTGAGCTGCTCCTCAACAGCACTTCTCATTGTTGGCAAAACCAAATCTGGATCAATCTGAAATAACAAAAATTTAATGTTGAATCTAATGCAGTCACACGGTGACAAAAAATTAACTACTGGACGATTTGTCTTAAACTTTAAAATGACCTACTACACATAAATTTTAATCTAATGCTGAAATAATTTCTCTGCTCTGTACTGTAAACCCCCCATATTCGTAGGGGATGTGTACCAAAACTCCCCAATAGTTAAAATCCATGAATAGTTAACACCCTCTCTAAAAATGCTTGTAACTGCCTATCTTGAAAGTTCAAATGCCAAATGTATACCTTAAACTAGCATATATCAAATATACCTTAAACTATTATCCTATACTGTATTAATCTTTGAAATGATATTATTAACAACATTTCAAAATCACCTTAAACATTTAACCCTTAAAAACATATATGTACCTTCTTCTAACCCTTCTAGCCAATAACACAGAGAGAGAGAGAGAGAGAGAGAGAGAGAGAGAGAGAGAGAGAGAGAGAGAGAGAGAGAGAGAGAGAGAGAGAGTATCTTTCTATCAACCACTCTCCCTTTCTATCTATCTGTTATTATTATTAAACCAATTTAACCAGACCATTGAGCTGACTATCAGCTCTCATAGGGCTGGGCAGAAGGATTTGGATGAGATGACAGGTCTAAGCTAGAAGCCTAGCACTGGGACCAAATAGGTCATTCGCTATGGCGATGAATGAATGCAAATGAAATTAAAAACTGCACAAAAGCATACGCTCTCATACTGGAACACACTCACATAATAAATACATTTACCACTCATGTTTCCATATATACAGTAAACCCCCCGTATTCGCGTTCTCAGGGTTCGCGGACTCACGCATTCGCGGGTTTCTCTGTGGAACATATCTAGCCATCATTCGTGGAAAATTCGCCTATTTGCGGTATTTTTCACTGAGAAATATTCGCTAATTACTGTATTTTCATATAATTTTCATGAATAAATGCACTTTTTGTGATAAAACTATTAAAATACTCAGTTACAAGCAATTTTACAGGGTTTTTCTTGGTTTAAGCTATCAAAATGGGAAGTTCTAAGTGTTTTTAGAGGGGTTTTAAGCATTCGCGGATTTGACCTATGGGGGGGGGGAGTGTGGGACGCATCCCCCGCGAATACTGTACTCACTAAAAAAGTATATCAAAATTTAAAATAAATTAAGTAAAACTTCAAAGTTTAGTTTTTTAAAAGTCATTAGACATCTAAAGGCTTTCATATTTCCATTATTTACTTTTTATATTTTATCAATTAAATCACAGTTCCTCATGAACATTAAAATTGGTATTACTGAAAATGTAGGAGATTCTGACAAAATTTCCTTCACTGGTCTATTTCCCAAATTTTATAACTGCTGCAGGTTATATTTTGGACATTCACACAATACATGTTTGACTGTTATCAACACTTTGCAATCTGGGCATTCAGGAGCAGAACCACATGGACTGTTCATTAAGTGTCCATGTGTCAAACAAGTATGGCCTATTTGAAGGTGCGTCAGAATTACTTGTCTCTCTCTCTCTCTCTGATAGGACGAACTCCATTTTCCAACACTGGATTTTATCTGTTTTAATTTATTATTTTCAGGTTCTTCATTCCATTTATTTTGCCATTTACTTACAATGATTGTTTTTATATATTTTATAGTCACTAATAGGGATGTTTACATTTGCTCTTGTCATGTGAACTGCTTCTTTAGCTGCTTTATCAGCCTCTTCATTTCCTTTAATCCCTACATAGGCAGGGATCTATATTTCAACATTTTTTCCATTATTATACAATTTATGGAGTGAAAACTTATTTTTTTATTACAGCTTTGAATGGATTCTATAGCGCTTCTGGAGTCGCTATAAATCACAAAATTATTAAATGAGGCTTCTTTAATTATTTTCATGGCTGATGCTATTGCACATAATTCAGCTGTAAATACTGAGGCATTATCTAGTAGAGAGAACTGATATCTTTTGTCTGGGGATACTGCAGTATATCCCACTCCGTATTGTGACTTAGATCCATCGGTGTATATTGCATAATTTGGACTTTTTTGAATTACAGTCATACTTCAAACTTACACGAGGTTAGGTTCCAGAACCCCTCGCGCAGGGTGAATTTTCGCGTAAGTTTGGCATGGTCTCTAAAAATGCTAATAAATGCTTATTTCTAAAGTTTAAACACTAAATATGACCCTAATCATGCTCCCAAATTATAAAGTTAACTTTTAAATGGAATTAAAGTTACTGTAATTTCATTTAAAAGTTAGCTTAATACATTGGCCTTAAAAAAGAGAAATAAATGGTTTACATAAAAATTTAGAGTTGTAAGAGAATTTCTCTCTCTCTCTCCCCTTCCAACCGATCTATTTTTAGAATCATCTCAACCTCTTTTTAGCAACTTTTTTATTCTGCGTCTCTTTCTCTTTGTTCTGAAATGCTTTTTCATGAACAAACAATGTTTTATATTTTGACTAATACAACTCTTAGTTATTATGTCTCTATGTTTTAGAACGTATTTGCAACACTAGTGCATTTAAACTTCGTAGACGATACAGGTCAAATTAGATCAATTTAAACTATCTACTGTACAGGTAAAGATGTACAGAGAATTAATAAGTTGTAAAAATGTGTGAGCGCTAACTATGAGAGAGAGAGAGAGAGAGAGAGAGAGAGAGAGAGAGAGAGAGAGAGAGAGAGAGAGAGAGAGAGAGAGAGAGAGAGAGAGAGAGCCAACACGAACGGTAAAGAATCGCCTGGTTCAAGGGTTGTCCTTACTTAAGAGAGTGAAATTATTTATCAGTTATTACGGAGACTGAGAGAATAACGAGAGAGAGAGAGAGAGAGAGAGAGAACTTGAAATGTCAAGAGAGAATTAGAGAGAGAGAGAGAGAGAGAGAGAGAGAGAGAGAGAGAGAGAGAGAGAGAGAGAGAGAGAGAGAGAGTCCTTGAAATGTCAAGTTATATTATTTATGAATTACAGTATTATGGAGAGAGAGAGAGAGAGAGAGAGAGAGAGAGAGAGAGAGAGAGAGAGAGAGAGAGAGAGAGAGAGAGAGAGAGCTTAATACATTACCCTTAAAAAAAGAAATAAATGGTTGACTTAAGAATATAGTGTGTGACTCTCTCCCCCATTCCACCAATCTATTTCTGAGTTCAGCCCCGTGTCAGCCGGTGAAATTCCATACTAACACGAATTTCTAGGTATAAATATTGCTAAATATACCAGAGAAAAAGCTTTCAGGAATGCTGGAGTTATTACCCCCAGATCGAGCATCTCCTAATGAAGATGTCGGTATAACCAAGGGTGAGTGAAGGATCACAACCACAGAGCCAGGCTCGATAGACATCCCCATGTCAAGATCCCCGGGAAGAGCAAGGTGCCATACCAGCGCCCACGCTCACCCGCCCGCCAGCGGCGACTCCAGCGCCATCTGAACTCATTCCATTTCTAGCACTTGATCTTGCATTTTGTTGTTTCTGTTTGGCTTGTGTTTTGCCTTTAATTTCATCTGCAAGCATGTCGTCGAGCAGCTTTACCGTTTCCAAGTTAAGTAACATCTTATTGTGGGGTTTTTATGATAAGTTTGGCTGTCTTAGCCCGTAATTTTAATTATACGTGGCTTTGTTATGACGCTACGGCGTCCCCCAGCCAGCCATGTTGTCCGCGAGGTTTACCCGTCCAGCTTGTTCTGTTTGGGTTTTTCCTTGTCGGCTCATGTCTTATCTTTATTCCCCTAGGATTCATCCTGGTGGCTTTTCCTAAGCTGGGTTGTTTCGGGGTCTCTCTAACGATAATGTTTTTGATCCGTATCTTCGGGGTTCCCGCATCGGGTTCCCGTCATCTTCCCGCTTAGGTGACTCCCCAGGATGTTTCCTCTTGGACAGTTTTAGCTTTATAATTATAATTATTTTATTATTATTTTGCTAGTGCTCGACACCATGTTGTTAACTTTTCAATTGTCTAGTTCCGTGGGGACGTCAGGCTCACCCTGTTGCCTCCCTCGGTTAGGCTATGCGCCTAGCACAAGCACAAAATTATTTTATTTTATTTTATTATTTTTGCACATATGATGGTGATTTATTTTGGTTATCTTAATTATTGTAGCCTAGTGTATGGTAGGCTTTTTATTGTGCCTTTGACCTCCTGCTCTCCCTTTCACCTGAGTTAGGTTAGGCGAGAGGAGAGGGTCAGCAGGTGGAGGGAGTTTCTGTTGTAGTGCCTTCCTCTGACCGTTGTTTGGGTGGCGGAGTGAGACCCTACTTTCTTCCCTCTCCTTTATGGAGGGGTTGAGGTTTTTTCTGTGGGTGTGTCTCCTCCATGCTTTTATAGCATTCCCTTACGTTCGGCTCTGGCTGGTCTTCGACTCGGGAATTTCTCTCCCTGTTGCTCCCTCGTTCCCCCCTTTCCTTCTCCCCCCTTTATTCTATGTCATAGGCTACGTCTATGTGTGGGGTGAGAGTATGGAGGTCTTAGTCGTTTTTTCCCTTCCCTTTCCTTCGGAGTAGGCCATGATTTCCCCAGCTGGTGTCATGCAGTCGAGTGGGTGAGCCTCTTCCCCAGTCTCCTGTTTTCCTCTGCTCTGGCCTACTCCCTTCCCTGTCCCACCAACACCCCCCTACTCTGTTTACTCTGGTCCAGCTCTTTGTCATCTTCTCGTGCGGGTGATGTCGGTGTCCAACTTCCACTCCGAGTTGTGGGATCTTTCCTGGTGGAGGGATTCGCTCCCTCCCAGGGCTGGTCCCAGGTGGCATTTTGCTGAGCCCCGTGCTTTGTTAACCCGCTCTCCTAGGATCGAGCAGGTTTTCAATCTTTCTCAGGGTTTATCTTCTCAGCCTTGTCCCGTGTTCGCTCCGGCGTTCGAGATACTCTAGTTGGGTTGACCGGCACTTACACCTGCCCTGGTGGATTGTGGTGTTTGGTAGCCTCACCCTTCTTTTGTTCTCTAGCGGTAGAGGCTTGAGATCCCCGGAGTGGGTGGTACCGGACTCCGGGGAATGTGGATTTGTATATCTTGTTAACCGATTATGTTACCATCCTCTATATATGTATGCATTTATATTTTTCCCGAGCGGCTCACTCCGCCGGCGGATATGTGTTTTTATATTTTTCCCGGCGGCTCACCCCGCCGTCGGATATATATTTATTTATTTCTGTTATGGTTATAAAGTCCGGTGATCTTACCCTTGGGTTCCGCCGTCCTGTTCCCGGCACCCCTTGCGAAGAAGGTCCCGTTGATTCGGCTCCCTCGTTCCGCCGGAGTATTCCGGCAGTCGTGGGGGTTTCCTGCTTACCTTAATTTTAAGTTACTTTTCTAGTAGGCCCGTCTCTGACGGGGTTTTTTCATTCCACCGGAGTACTCCGGTGGTACAGTTGAAATACCCTTGCCTGCTTAGTTTAAGTTTCTTAGGAAGGTAAGCTCATTTACTGTTTACACTTACAGACTGTTCGTTGTGAGGAGCCCGGGTGTACTGCTACCCTCCACCAACCCTACGGGCACGTGGTGTGTCGGACCCACGCTGGCTGTGCGGTCCGGCTTGATGACTTGATCATCTGGCACCCGGAGGGCTGCGAGGTGTGCTTTGCTCTTTGCGGGTGCATCCAGGACGAGTCGGTAAGCTGCTTGCTTTCCATCTTCATGTTAGTTACAGCTTACTGTGTTGCTATATTTTGTGTTTTAACGCTTATATTATTTACGGTATTTATTAGCCTCCTTGATTCCCTGCTCCCCTTCAGGCCGGACGAGTCCTCCAAGAAGGAGTCCCTTGAGTCTCTCCGCCTGGGTGGCTGGGTTTGGGAGAAACGTCCCGTCGGGGAAACCATACGTCCTCGACGAGAAATGGAGAGATCTGCTCTACCCCGGAGCCCGGATCGCTGCGGCCGTACCAGCTGACGTGGCCGCACCCATCATCGAGCAGATCCGGTCGTGACCCAGCCACTCCTAGATGACACTCTTTATGCGGAGGTTTCGGAGGACGTCGCCGCTCTGGACTTGAACCTGGAGCCCATGAATACTGAGCAGGACCAGGTAGGTGGTGAGGTAAGTGAGGCAGCGGGGGCGGGCGCCCTCTTTGATTCCCCTTCATCCTCTACCTCTTCTTTTCAGGGCTTCTCTAAGTCTTCTATCTTGAGGGACAGCGCTCCATCTACTGTCCCCAAGTTGAAGGCGTCGTGGAAGGCGAAGGGCTTCAAGTCCTCGTCTTCCCACAAGGCATCCCCTTTCCCCCCATCGAAGGCAAAGGTTGCCGTACCTTTGGCCTCCGGGAGCAAATCAGGAACCTCGGGCAAAGGAGCAAGTAAGAGGGCGGCCAGACCCAGCCCTCCTCGCCAGCCTCCCTTTGACCCTGAGGCGTTTGCCGGGATGTTGCTTGCTAAGTTCTCTTCGGAGGTCGACTCTAAGCTTTCTAAGCTTGCGGAGAGGTTGCAGTCAGGAGAATCTTATTGCCGATATGGCGTGCTCCGGCGGTGCCGGACCTAGTTGCCAGATCCCTGATACTGCCTCCCTCCCTCCTTTTGATGTAGGAAACCCGTGGCGTTTTGCTCTTCGTGCCATTCGCCACGAGGATACCCTGACTATCGAGGGTCTGGGCACGAGACGTCTGGAGGAGTTGGAGTTCTTCCCCCCTGACCTCTTGCCCCCCTACCCAGGCTTCGTTAGGCTGACGGAGGAAGCCTGGGTACGATCAGACAAGGTCCCTAAGGAGACGGTGATCTTCCCTAGGGACCAGGCCCAATCTGCTCTGCTGCGCACTCTTACGGAGTGGCAGGCAGAGAATACGAAACTCACTCCGTTTAAGGGCAACTACACAAAGTTTTCCCTGGGAGATAAGTTGCCCACTCCCTGCCTGAACAAGGTTGCTTTGGCGACGGCTCAGGCTTGCTTCGAAGGCAAACCCTTGCCTCAGCTCAGGGAGACGGACTCCACATACCTGATATTCCCGGGAGGTGAGGAGTTCTGGAGGGACACCCCGTCCACTTTTACAGTGGGTAAGTTGGATGCTTTCTGTGCGTCCTCTCAGTTCAGCGAGCAGCTTCCCAAACTCCCGGAAGCTCTCCTGAAGGCGGAGTTTGAGGCAAGGACTAGACTAAGCCGGTCCTTGAATTCCTTGTGTCTGTCAGAAGCGGTCGCCGTCTCCTGTGTAGACGAGCAGCTGTTTCAGGTTCTGGCTAAATCCCTGTTAGCAGGTTTTCAGTCAGACCTGTATGACTTCATGGTGGCGAAGTTGGAGTGCCGCAAATTCATTTTCGCGGATGCCACCATTCGTCATGAGCCTAACAAGCTCATGAAGAGTCCCATCTGGGGGATTAATCTCTTCCCAGAGAACGAAGTCTCACAAGTCCTGAGCGAGGCTACCAGGGCTAATCAAAGCCTACGCGCTCGTTGGGGTATCTCCGCCTTCAAGCGGAAAACCCCCGAAGCTGGCAGCTCCCAGGGTAAGTCGGGGAAACAGTTCAGGAGGCACAGGAGGCCTCATCCCTAGACAATGGTTCAGGCTGTCCCAGTCTCGGCGGTGGGCCAACCCTCCACCTCCAAGGCTCAACTCCATCAATACGTGCTGGTTCAACCAGCCCAACCCCTTGCTGCACCATCGTACGTCTCCTCTCCAGCGTACAATTCCACCTATGAGGGCCGTGGGGTCTTTCACGGCCTTAATAGAAGCGCAAGGGGGGGCAGAGGTCGAGCCCCATACAGAGGCAGAGCTGGATCCGCCTCCCGGGGAAAATCAAGCCGTGGTAGAGGAAACAAACCTTCTTCCTCCCACTGAGACCAGTCAGGTAGGTGGTCGCCTTTACTGGTTCAGAGACCAGTGGTCCTTCAGTCCCTGGGCACACAGTATTGTGTCCAAAGGTCTGGGCTGGAGCTGGATCAAGGATCTCCCTCCCTTGACCAAGTTTTACCAACCCCCCTCCAAAACCCTACAGGATTTTGTGACGGAGCTTCTCAACAAGAGAGCAATAAAGGAAGTGAGGCACCTCAAATTTCAAGGCAGGTTGTTCACTGTTCCAAAGAAAGATTCCGATCAACAAAGAGTGATTCTGGATCTGTCACGTCTAAATCGCTACATAAGATGCGACAAGTTTCGCATGCTTACGGTAGCTCAAGTACGGACTCTACTAACGCGTGGAGCCGTCACCACCTCTATCGATCTTTCAGACGCTTACTATCACATCCCAGTTGCGCGGAACTTCTCTCCTTCCTGGGTTTCAAACTCGGAAACAAGCCTACTCCTTCAGAGTCATGCCTTTCGGACTCAATGTAGCCCCAGAATTTTTACGAAACAGGCGGAAACAGTCGTTCAGCAACTGCGTCCCGGGGATCTCCCTGGCGGCTTACCTGGACGACTGGATAATCTGGGCTCCAACAGTTCAGGAGTGCCGAAAGGCTACGGCCATAGTGATCAAGTTCCTGGAGTCGTTAGGCTTTCAGTTGAACAGGGAGAAGTCCCGCCTGACTCCGGAATCCCGGTTTCAGTGGCTAGGTCTCCAGTGGGACCTGACCTCGTACGGGATGTCTCTCCCGCCGTCCAAGCGGAAGGAGATTTCCGCCGCTACCAGGAAATTTTTGAAGGACAAAGCAGCATCCCGCTGGTCTCAAGAGAGAATTCTCGGCTCCCTTCAGTTCGCCTCAGTGACAGACCTGCTCTTGAAAGCGAAACTAAAAGATATAAACAGAGTGTGGCGGAGACGAGCCAATGTCAGGCTCAGAGACAGGGTCTCTTCAGTCCCGCGAATCTTGAAAACAAGGCTCCGCCATGGTCCACAGCCAGTGGCCTGTCGGGTCGGTTCCACTCCAATTTCCCCTCGGCGTTGGTAATCCACACGGACGCTTCATTAAGCGGCTGGGAGGGTACTCACCAAAACAAAAGTTCAAGGGACATGGTCTACAATGTTCCAACAGTTTCATATAAACACCTTGGAAGCTATGGCAGTGTTTCTAACTCTCAAGAAAAGCCCCACGCCGCCAGATTCACATCAGGCTGGTGTTGGACAGCGCCGTGGTGGTTCATTGCATCAACAGGGGCGGCTCCAAATCAGGTTGCATAAACCAGGTGATGGTAGCTATCTTCTCCTTGGCGAACAAGCACGGCTGGCATTTGTCAGCCACCCACCTAGCGGGGGTGCGGAACGTGGTGGCGGACTCCCTGTCCAGGACTACTCCGTTGGAGACGGAGTGGTCTCTGGACGGGGAGTCGTTCAATTGGATTCGCCGCCGGGTTCCGGGACTCCAAGTGAATCTGTTCGCCACGGAGAACAATCACAAGCTTCCCTGTTAGGTGGCTCCCAACCTGGACCCCCAGGCCTTCGCCACGGATGCGATGTCCATAGATTGGAACTGTTGGAAGAGGATCTACTTGTTTCCCCCAATAAACATGTTGTTGAAAGTACTGCACAAACTCAGGTCATTCAACGGCCAACTAGCTCTGGTAGCTCTCTATTGGCCGAAGAGCAACTGGTTCCCTCTGCTCCAGGAACTCAAGTTGCGGTGTCATCAGATACCCAAACCCAGACTGACCCAAGTAGTACAAACCAAGACTGTGTCAGCTTCCTTAAGAATTCAGAATGCCCTGGTTTTATGGACTTTATAAAGTTTGCTGCAAAGAAGGGAGCAAACATTGACCCCGTCAACACTCTGTTTCTAGAATCTGATAGGAGAGATTCTACTCTCAGACAGTATGATTCAGCAGTCAAAAAACTGGCATCCTTTTTGAAGGCATCTGGAGCTCAAACTATGACTACTAACCTAGCGGTTACTTTCTTTAGGTCATTGTTTGAAAAAGGCCTTGCCCCGGCCACTATTACTACAGCTAAATCAGCCCTAAAGAAGGTATTTTTGTATGGTTTCAAAATCGACCTTACAGATTCATACTTCTCCTCCATCCCTAGAGCATGCGCCCGTTTGAGGCCAGTAACACGCCCACATTCCATTACCTGGTTCCTCAACGATGTTTTGAAATTAGCCACTGACATTGATAACTCACAATGCTCGTATCTGGATCTGTTAAGGAAAACCTTGTTTCTGATTAGCTTGGCTTCAGGTGCCAGAATTTCAGAGCTATCGGCCCTCGCTAGAGGTGATGATCATGTTGATTTCCTCCCGTCCGGGAGAAGTCCTCCTTTCCCTGATCATAGGTTCCTAGCTAAGAATGAAGACCCTCAGGACAGGTGGTCCCCTGGAAGATGGTGCCTCTTCCTCAGGACCAGTCCTTATGTCCAGTATATACCTTAAAGTCTTACCTACAAAGAACTCCACAGTATAAGTCGGGTCCTCTTTTTATCAGGGAAAAAGGTGGAACTCTTTCGTTGAACGCTATAAGACAGCAAATTCTGTATTTTATTAAACAAGCTAACCCGGATTCAGTCCCAAAGGTTCATGATATCCGTGCAGTAGCTACCTCTACTAATTATTTCCATAATATGGATTTTGCTGAACTTATCAAGTATACGGGATGGAAATCACCTCTAGTGTTTAAGCGCCACTATTTAAAATCACTCAAAGCTCTGAAATTTTCTACAGTGGCTGTGGGGAGTGTCATCTCCCCACCTTAATTGTCCTTAATCCTTTTCCTTTCCCCCCCCCCGCCTGCCTCATTTATTTCTCTGCCTGCCTTTCTGGATCAATCATGCCTCACTGCCTTGCTCCTCATAATCGATACTAGTATTACCTGGTTATTGTTTGTCTTGTTGATTGGTTTTGATATGCTGTGGATTTAGATTAAGATAGAAGTACTGAAGCGGTTTTTATTTTGCTTCATATACCTCAATTCCTAGTTTTGAATATATCTCATTGTTCTTAGATTTAAGTTTATATTTACTGTTTATACCAAAAAGTTGTAGGGGCCCTTTATTCCACCCCTAATTGTATTATATTTTTGTCATTCTACTTTGTTCTTAGATTAAGTTTACATTTTCATTGTGTCTTTATAATGTTGGGTGTGTGTTGTTCCACCCATACTTACCTGTTGTTAAATCTAATTTTCATTGATGAGATATCATAATTAAATCTATTTTTCCATAGCATGTGTTTTTCTTCTGATCACCTTTTGTTTTCTGTTGTAGCTTTGCAGTCTTGGCATGATTCTCTGACACTATTTCACCGGCTGACACGGGGCTGAACTCAGAAGAGGGATTTTGACAAAGGAAAAATCTATTTCTGAGGGAGGCCCCGTGTCACCCGGTGACCCTCCCAGGAGTTAGTTTTGCCCCCCTACTTGCTCATGCCAAGTCTGGGGTGGTGGTGCTAGTCTGGAATGAGTTCAGATGGCGTTGGAGTCGCCGCTTGGCGGGCGGGTGAGCGTGGGGCTGGTGCGGCACCTCGCTCTTCCCGGGATCTTGACATGGGGATGGCTATCGAAAGAGTGGCTCTGTGGTTGTGATCCTTCACTCACCCTTGGTTATACCGACATCTTCATTAGGAGATGCTCGATCTGGGGGTAGTAACTCCAGCATTCCTGAAAGCTTTTTCTCTTGTATATTTAGCAATATTTATACCTAGAAATTCGTGTTAGTATGGAATTTCACCGGGTGACACGGGGCCTCCCTCAGAAATAGATTTTTCCTTTGTCAAAATCCCTTTTTTAGAAGTCTTCTCAACCCCGTTTTTACAAACTGTTTTTACTCTGTCACTTTCTCTTTGTTCTGAAATGCTCTATGTCTCTATGTTTTAGAACTGCGCATTTACAGTTTGTAAACGGTACAGGTAAAATTAGATCAATTCAAAATTATCTACTATACAGTTAAAGACATACAGAGAAACAGTGCTGTAATAAGGGTTGGCTAACTTCAACGAGAGAGAGAGATAACAGTTGTCCTTACTTAAGAGAGTGAAATTTTTATGAATTATTACGACAGAGAGAGAGAGAGAGAGAGAGAGAGAGAGAGAGAGAGAGAGAGAGAGAGAGAGAGAGAGAGAGAGAGAGAGAGAAATTTGACCACTGATTAGCAACACTCTCATTCTTGTCATGTTAAATGACATGTCTGACAGCTTTTGCCTTCCACCTTCTTACAAAAGATGAGGGAAGAATTTGTTTGTTCAAGATAATACAAATTTTGTATTACAGTTTTATTATTATTATTATTATTATTATTATTATTATTATTATTATTATTATTATTATTATTTAATTTTATTAATCTTATTAATATTTGAAAATTAGTACATATTATTACTTAAAAAGTTTATTTATCATACAAATAAACATACCTGTTTACATGTACCATAAAAATTCATCTCACTAAAAGAAAGAGAGAGAGAGAGAGAGAGAGAGAGAGAGAGAGAGAGAGAGAGAGAGAGAGAGAGAGAGAGAGAGAGAGAGAGAGAGAAATTATTACTTTTAATAATTAATGTTATTTAATTTACACATAAAAGCTTGAAAAAACCTATAAATTACATAAAAAATTAAACAGACACTTTTGCTGGGTTTCTCAGTAATGCGGAAATGTTTGCGTATCTGTGAAAAAACTCGTGTATGACCATTAGTTAGGTTCCAATAAAAATTTGTGTGTCTGTGAATTCGTTAAACTCAACCAGCAGAGAAGTTCGAGGTATTACTGTATATGTTCTACTGTATGTTGTCTATGGTGTTCTGGGGTATATGAATAACTTTTTGATAAATATTTTAAGTGTGTATGAATTCTCATTTTATTCACTGTCCAAGGAAGGGGTAATTTTACTATTAAAGGTAATTGTATATTTATATTTAGCGACTCAAACAATCTTCCAGCTCCAATTGGGAAAGGAGGTGGATGATTGTTTATAAATACATCTCTTAATCCAAATAATTTTTTGGTTGGAGAATCATTTGTCTGAATTCTCAGAGCACTCTTCATTGTTACTAGCTCTCTATGGAGAGAGAGTAGTAGTTCACCACATTCAGCTTATAAATATGACTTTGGTGATGATTGAAAAGCTCCTGAACATATTCTAAGGCCTTCATTATGAACTGGGTCTAATGTTTTCAGCATTGTGTCTGATGCCGAGCCATATACTTCGCTTCCATAATCAATGACAGACAACACTGTTGCTTTAAACAGTATGGTAAGGGTATGTCTATCAGCTCCCCAAGTAGTGTCCGATAGTTTTTTAATTAGGTTTAATGCTCTTTTACATTTTGATTTCATTTACGTTATGTGGGCTTTCCAGTTCAAGTGAGTATCAAATACTAATCCCAAAAATTTTGCTGTTTGGCCAATTGGTATGGAATGATTTCTGATTTTTAAATCTATTTCTTCACCTTTTTTCCACTTTTTATTTTTATAAAAATTACTGCTTGAGTTTTTTGTATTTAAAATTTAAAGCCTACAGATAAGGCCCATTCATCTGTTTTTATTATAGTTTTATTAATGATTCACTCTGCATGTTTTATGTGAGATGCTGAATAACATATAGCAAAATCATCCATATACAAGTTACTTCTAATTCCAATAAGTAGATTATTACTGATATCATTTATTGCTAAAGTAAACAGTGTGCCACTAAGGACGCTTCCTTATGGAACACCATTTTCAAGTGGAAATGTACTTGACAATACATCATCAATTCTCACTTGAAAAGTGCAATTTGTTAGAAAGTTTTGGATAAACCTAGGCAAATGTCCAAAGATGCTGTTTTTATGTAACGTTTTTAATATTGCATATCTCCATGTAGTATATATGCCTTTTCAGTGTCAAAAAAGACATCTATAGTAATTTGTTTTCATTCAAATCCTCTTTATGTGGTCCTCCAAGTTAGATAGAATCCAGTGTCAATCTGTTATACTGTGACCCAATTTGAGTGAGAGTCAAAATTTTACTTTCTTGAATATGTTATGTTAATTGAGCATTTACCATTTTCTCTAGTAATTTGTATAAACAACTTGTTAAAGAATTGGTCTGTAACTGTTTACATTACTGGGATCATTTCCATGTTTGGGGATAAGAATAATTATAGCTTTACGACATTCATCTGGAAATAAATTCGAAGCCTGAAGTGGCTATAATAATAAGTATGACTTTGCCAAAGGTCCTAAATGGCAGATCATTTCAAAACAAATATTGTCACCTCCAGGGGCAGATTTATTGCTGTTCAACAGAGCAAATTCCAATTCTTCCATATTAAATTTTTTATAATATATTTCTTCTACTGTTTCAAAATTTATTGTTATTAATTCTATACTATTTTTCTTTGTGCAGAAATGCTAATCTAAATTTTTGTCACTACTTACTTATTTCTTTTGGATCAAGTACTCTTTTCCCATCTTTTAATTTTAATATGGCATGTCTAGGTGGTTTAACATGGGTGCCATTTATTCTCCTGAATTTTTCCCATATTTTTTTGTATGGGAGTATTATTAGAGATCTGATATGTATTTCCTCCACGAAATGATTCTTCCTTGAATTACTTCTCTTTTGAATTTTGCAGATAGTTTGTTATATAGAGGTTTTAATGTATCAACTTCTAATAATATATATAGTAAGTTCTAATAATATATATAATCTGGTCCCTTTTTTTATGGGTTCCGTTCTTGCGCTCCGTCACTAAAATCCAAAATCGTCAGAAAACGGAAAATCGTCGAAAATCGTCAAAAATCATAAGAAAACCTTACTTTTAATGCTCTGGGTGCATTGAAAACGACGTAAACTGCATTATTATTGAGTTTTACATAAAAAAACCTTCAAATTATGATTATTCTGCCGTTTTGGGGCCAAATTTCTTCCGGAGGATCGATGCGATGACGATCGTAACCCGGAACATGCGTCAGAAAACTGGAAATAATTTCTGATGAATATATTTGAAAAGCGTCAAAATAACCTCGAACGTCAGAAATGCGGAACCGTCAAAAGAAACCGGGGGACTGCCTGTAGTAAGTTTTTGTAAATTTTCTCCCAATATCGGTACTGTAATGTTTTATTTATTTACTGAACTTTCTATTCAAATTATCTAATCGTCTTCCAAGCTGATGTTTTATTTTTATTAATTCCGTTAGTTTTTCAGATCACCATGGGACTTTGTGTTTTGTTGGATGAGATTTGGATTTTGGTATTGCTTTATCAGCAGCATTTTTAACGAAATCAACAAGAAACTTATTAGTTTCATTATGGTCATTTAAATATTCAAATGGTGGGATATTCCTAGTGCGGAATTCATATCGCTCCCAATTTGCTTTATAAATGTTATAATGAGGGACATGTTTGGCAGGATTATTTTGTAATAATGTGAAATTAATATTGGGAAATGATCACTGGTGTGCAAGTCATCAACTGCATTCCAATCCAATCCGTCTACTATGCTTGTTGTACGGAGTTGTCTACTGAAAAAAACGTTCCATGTGTTTTAGAAAAATATGTGCTGATTTTGTTATCATTTATACACCGCATGTCATTTGAATCTACAAATTCTGCTATTTTACTTCCTGTTCTATTTGAGGTTGTATAATTTCAGTCCCATATTGGGTTGTGAGCATAATCACCTACTACTAATGTAGGTTCTTTGGCATTATTAAATAATTCTTTAAGTTTATCAATGTAGTAATTTTTATTGGGTTGGTTGTATAAATTATAAATTACATAATTATCATTTTTTATTCAAATTCTAATACTCGATATTTGCAGGTCATTAAGGTTGACAGGTACTTTGTCATAACATACTTTGTTACGTACATATATAGCAGTACTTAAATTTCCTTTTTCCTCTCTAGATGCAGACGCTAAGATATATTTACCTATTGTTGATATTGTTTTGTTGACATGTTGTAAACATAATATCACTGGTTCGTATTCTTTCAGTAATCTTTGTATTCCTCCCAGGTGTAATCTGGTCTGTAGACCATTTGCGTTCCATTGTATGATACAGCTATTGAAAATATTATGTTATAGCGGTCGAGTTTTACTTTCTTTTTTTGTATTATTAACTTGAATTTTTCTAATAACTTACTCAAAACATTCATTTACTTTTCTTTATAATGTATACTACGTGCTCAATGCACATGCAACCTTTTTCATGGGGACTCAAATCCTTGGTTTCTTTTTTTCTATATTTCATAAAATTTCTTATAATGTATAAAGCCATCTTTTCTTATATTTTTGTTATTATTGCATAATTCAATGAAACAATCATTACATCCACATGTATTATTATGGAGATGGAGTAATCTCTTCTCTTTTGACATAACCATTGTTATCTATGGTTTGGTTCTCTTTCACTTCTTCAGTGTTTTGGATATCCCCCTTCATAGGTTTAACTATTATTTTAGGAGATAAAGGTATATGCTTAGCTTGTTTTTGTTCTTGTTCTTTTTTCATATCCTTTATCTTTGGTTTAACCGATGTTTCTCTAAGTTGGGTGGTGTTCTCTCCAAAGACCTTTTTTTTATCTTTAATTTCCAGTCCATCACGACCTTCCCGTTACTACTGTAGTAGCCTGCTCCTGTGTTCCTATTTGCATTAACCCTTTAACGCCGACTGGACGTACTTTACGTAGACAAAAGTTGTCTGTCGGGAGCCAAGTGGACGTAAAATACGTCGACTACAAAAAGTTTTTTTAAATATTCAAGGAAAAATACTTATAGGCCTCGTTTGCGAAAAATTTTAAATCACACGCCTTGAGGGATGCTGGGAGTTCACGGATCACGCTGTTGTTTTGTTTACAAGCGTGACCCAGCAGCACATGCGCAAATTTCTTTCTTATCCCAAAAGAAAGCATCAGCTAACTCTGCTGAAAATCTCAGAAATTCTTTAGTCACTTTGTCGTAATTTTTGCACCATTTTCTATTAGCCTTTACATAAAGTCTTATATATTAAAATGTGTGCAATTTCATGTAGAATACAACAACAAAATAACTCACGGTTGTAGCTTTTATCAATTTTGACATATTTTCATATAAATCACTGTAAGTGCCAAAACTTCAACCTTCAGTCAACTTTGACTCGACCGAAATGGTCGAAAAATGCAATTGTAAGCTAAAACTCTTACTTTCTAGTGATATTCAATCATTTACTTTCATTTTGCAACAAATGAGAAGTCTCTAGCACAATATTTTGATTTATGGTGAAGTTTTGAAAAAAACTTTTTCCTTACGTCTGCACTAACTCTGCTGAAAATCTCAGAAATTCTTTAGTCACTTTGTCATAATTTTTGCACTGTTTTCTATTAGCCATTACATAAAGTTTTATATATGAAAATGTGTGCAATTTCATGTAGAATACAACAAAAATAACTCATCGTTGTAGCTTTTATCAGTTTTGACATAATTTCATATAAATCAGGATAAGTGCCAAAATTTCAACCTTCGGTCAATTTTGACTCGACCGAAATGGTCGAAAAATGCAATTGTAAGCTAAAACTCTTACATTCTAGTAATATTCAATCATTTACCTTCATTTTGCAACAAACGAGAAGTCTCTAGCACAATATTTCGATTTATGGTGAATTTTTGAAAAAACTTTTTCCTTACATCTGCGCTAACTCTGCTGAAAATCTTGTAAGAGCCTGACGCCGTCTCTTCCAAACACGTGTGTGTTCGTGTGTTTGTCGTCCATCGGAGTGGACAAGACAACAAGAGCATCTCGTTTTCTTTCTCTAAAGGAACGCGATTTCAACCATACAATATTTCCGTCTGTTTCTCCCTAACCATTGTTGTCTTGATGTATGTACAATCACCACTACTTGCATTGCTGTGCAAGCATTCTAATCATGTACTCATAATGTTCCCACAAATCTTCTGTATCAAACTGTGTGTATGTTTCTGTTTGTGAAGACGCCAAACGTCTCGCCACTCCAATGGACGATGAACACACGAACACACACGTTTGAAAGAGACGGCGTCAGGCTCTTACAATCTCAGAAATTCTTTAGTCACTCTGTCGTAATTTCTGCACAGTTTTCTATTAGCCGTTACATAAAGTTTTATATGTGAAAATGTGCACAATTTCATGTAGAATACAACAAAAAATAACTCATCGTTGTAGCTTTTATCAATTTTGACATAATTTCATATAAATCACGATAAGTGCCAAAATTTCAACCTTCGGTCAACTTTGACTCGACCGAAATGGTCGAAAAATGCAATTGTAAGCTAAAACTCTCACATTCTAGTAATATTCAATCATTTACCTTCATTTTGCAATAAACGAGAAGTCACTAGCACTATATTTCGATTTATGGTGAATTTTTGAAAAAAACTTTTTCCTTACATCCGCGCGAGCTAACTCTGCTGAAAATCTCAGAAATTGCGCGCACTAACTCTGCTGAAAATCTCAGAAATTCTTTAGTCACTTTGTCATAATTTTTGCACCATTTTATATTAGCCATTACATAACGTTTTATATATGAAAATGTGTGCAATTTCATGTAGAATACAACAAAAAATAACTCATGTTGTAGCTTTTATCAGTTTTGAAATATTTTCATATAAATCATGGTAAGTGCCAAAATTTCAACCTTCAGTCAACTTTGACTCGACCAAAATGGTCGAAAAATGCACTTGTAAGCTAAAAACTCTTACATTCTAAAAAAACTCTTACATTCTAGTAATATTCAATCATTTACCTTCATTTTGCAACAAACGAGAAGTCTCTAGCACAATATTTCGATTTATGGTGAATTTTTGAAAAAACTTTTTCCTTACCTCCGCGCGCGCTAACTCTGCTGAAAATCTCAGAATTTCTTTAGTCACTTTGTCGTAAGTTTTGCACAGTTTTCTATTAGCCGTTACATAAAGTTTTATATATGAAAATGTGCACAATTTCATGTACAATACAACTAAAAATAACTCACGGTTGTAGCTTTTATTAGGTTTGAAATATTTTTATATAAATCACAATAAATAGAAAAAATTCGACCTTCAGTCAACTTTAACTCGACCGAAATGGTAGAAAAATTCAATTGTAAGCTAAAACACTTACAGTCTAGTAATATTCAATCAATTAGCTTCATTTTGCAACAAACGGGAAGTGTCTAGCACAATATTTCGATTTATGGTGAATTTAAAAAAAAAAAAATTTTTACGTCCGCACGTTACAAATTCATGCATCATTTTGTGATAATATTTTCTCTGTGTCGCTTTGATCGTTTTACAATTTGTTATATACCAAATTCATTGCAATTTAGTGTACAATACAACAAAAAAAAAAAACTCATTAGATTTAACCGTTTTGCTCACAGCGCGATTTGTATACAATTATACATGTATATGAAATTTTTTTTCACGCTGTCATGTATTCCAATATTTATATATGATAATAATATTTTTTTTTTCATTTCTGATGGTTGCATACTAGACTTCAGGCAATGACAAAAAAAGGAGCCAAAAATGAACTCTTAATCTTAAAAACTAAGCGTGCTGTGATTAAAAAAAAAAACTTTTTTTACGCTTCGGCGCTCACTCCCGAACGCCGCCGGCATACGACAGACACTTTTGTAAATAGAGGCTCAGCGTTTAAGGGTTAATGGAGTCAATGTCACAGAACTGCAATAGGATATTGGATGAGAAGAGGCAGTACTTAATGGAGTCAATGTCAGAGAACTGCAATAGGATATTGGACAAGAAGAGGCAGGACAACAGAATAGTATACCACTGTACACCTGTTATCTTCAGTTTTCAAAGATGAAATGGTTGAGCGCAAAACGACAAAATTTGGAAGGACTGAAAAGACCAACAGGCATGAAGACTGCAATAAAAAATGCTAATTGCATTTAAGAATGATATGCTGGTTAGTTGCATAGGATGTATGTGGAAAATGACACAGCGGTACGTAAAATAATATTTTCACCTGCTTGACACATCAGTGTTGAATGCATATCATTTACACAAAATTACATCTAGAAGAAGGCCATCTTTATTTAACTTTTCAAAACCAATCATACTGCAGTTAGCTGAAAAGTTCCCAGTGAGTTGGCAGTAGTTAGTTGTACTATTACAACTTAAGAAAAACATCAAATATAACCAAAAGACACTTTCTTCAGCTCCTAGAGCAGCCCAAGACCAGCAACCTTGGTTGAGTTGTCATGTGAGAGGATGTGAATGAGAAAATTTTCACACTGGTGCTATATTTGACTGTATGATAACATAAAACTAAGGACAAGATCTAGCAAAAAACATGGAAACCACATGTAGATACTTTTCCTTGTAATGATTATGTAAAAAGGAATAATTATATGTATATCTTGAAAGACTGCTCTTAAAGGACCAGAAGACTAACACTGATTACAATATAGCAATTCTTATACTGTATCCATCATTACCTAGTGGCACTTTTTCAGTCTTTTTTAAATGAAATGGGAGTAGCATGATAGCAGTGAGAAGGTTTTTTTCACTTCCACTCTAAGGATTAGGCCTAGACAGGAAGTGATCACACATCTGGCAACCTAACTCGCTACCAATGCAACAGAATATTATACAAATTTCATAACTGGTAATGGATCACTTATAAATTCCTTGAAGTAATAAATATATTTTCTACCTCTGAAATGTCATTTGGTGTTGTAACAATTCATGAAGTTAGAAAAAGTCTAAAATGTAGTACGCAGTCATTTTACATTACCTGTTAACACTTGTGCTACATAATATAATATGACCAAAATCTATACAGGTAATGTGTTTACAGCTAGTGCTAAAATGACTGAAGAATGCTTGTATACACATAATTTGCTATTCTGAGAGATATCATACAAATGGCATTTGGGATGACTTTGTATATACTGTAATTGTTTCTAGTCACTTGACTAAACTTTGTTTCTTATGAAGACCTACTTGCAGTTTTTTTACATAACTTGTCTATGGCATGGCTAAGAGGCACTTAGTGACATCCTTACTTTAGCTTTTACCTCAATACAGAAAATTGTTATATCACCAACAACAAAAATTCTACAAATTGTATTGTTTACAATTTTATTCATCTAGCAGAGGGTAACAATGAAGGATGGTATAGCCTTTATATAATTCTGCTGTTATATCCTTTTTGATATTTAAAAAAGATAATTATCTCAAAAACCTGAAATCAATATGCAGGTCATTTCCATACAGAAAGGAAAATAATGCAGACATCTTGCAAGATTTTCAAAATTCTGCTGGACTATGATGAGTTTTTTCCCACTAGCCCTGCTGTGGTGGAATGATTAAGGTTCTAAAGATAAAACACTACCAATACTTACTTTCTGATAACCATGCACAAGTACAATGCCAAGGTTGGTGGGAACAAGCTTTCGTCCAGATGAGACAGTTACATAGTTCCTCTGAGATATATTATTAATGTGAACTGGAATGGAAGCATCTGTCCCAATGCCATGCTTCTCCATCAAACTGATCAATTCAGCTTCTGTTAGGTAATCTGGAGGGGATGTCTGCCTTTCAGCTAATTTTGACTGGAAATAAGAAAATCATGTACTTATTATGAGGAAATAATCTTTATCGGGAATTCCTCTGCTCTTTAATGAATATCATTTATTAAGATGATGAACCTTCTAAAACTATATGCTAGATTTATTTAAAATTATAAACACTGTATCTTAAACTATACTCGAGATTCTATGGCATTCTCCATGCTATAAACTTAAGGTTTTAGAAAACATGTAACACTTATGAATACTGTACAGTTATTCTATTTTGATATATTATTTCTAATACAAAATTCCAAGTACAAACTTGAACTCAGTCCTTTATTGAATTCATTTACAGGAATTCTATTTTTCTTTATTTTAAATGAAATACAGAAAAGAAAATAATACAAATTTTCATAAAAAAAATTTATTTGAATACATACCTACTGTTAAAGATAGCTTATATCTCCACACAACAGGCAAGTCAGCATTCAAACAAAAGAAGATCGAATGGCTGACCCTGGCTAACTGTCTATTACACCAGTTCTCCACCAGGTGTGTTTCAAATGTTTTAGCTCTTGTCATAATTCTCCTTGACAGCCCACTAAATAGTGGGGAGGTTGGGCAGGGTCTACTTTAACAGCAGGTAAGTGTCCAAAATTTTATTATGAAAATTATATTTTCATAATAAAATTAAGTTTTTCTAACTCATGCAGCAGCCTTTATTTAAAAAATCGCGGTAGAACTTCGATAGTTTAGTATAGGTGACCAGCCCTGGCCACTAACAGGAGTACTGGAAACGACTTAGCAGAAAACCTCCCCCTGTTTGTGCCCCTGTGTCCATGAGAGGGGAGGAGGGTGGGCTCCAATTCTGTAATTACTTGTTAAGTATATGTGAAACTTAATTTTATTACGAAAATATCATTTCAATGCAAGTAACTTACCGAGTAATTACATAGCTGAATCCCACACTGAATGGGGGTGGGATACATGGACATATTCCATTCCAAAACATTAAGGCATGGTAATGACTTCGAAATAGAAAAATTGCTAGCACTGAACAATGTTTATTGTTTCCTTTCATGGTAAGAGAGCTACTGCAGGTGAATACTGCCTCTAGTTGGTGCTCATCTTAACCTGTAGTGGTGTGGCAGTAAAGCCATGGGGTGCCTCTACTTAAGTGGGAGCTTTGCAGGGAAGGATAGGACTGATGGCTAGCAAAGCATATATAAATGGCCTTGACCTGGGTGCAGTACCAAAATAAAAAAACAACCAGACAACACTGTCACCCACACTGAAAACACCACAACCCATCCACAGAGACTTGGTGGGTACTCCAGGTACACTGTATCCCCTGGCTCCCGAAAATTTGACACCCAACTTCAAGGCGAAGAGATAGGAGGAAAAGGAGATTTCTATGCTTCCTTCCCCAAAACCATGCCAGCCACTAAAAATGGCCCCAAGGTACTGCAGTTTTCAAACACTGTTACACCTTCTTTCAAATAGTGAGACGCGAAGATCGGTTTGCACTTCCAGTAGGCTGACTGCAGAATGAAAGTGAGGAACATATTGTGCCTGAAAGCTATGAAGGTAGAGACTGCCCTGACGTCATGAGCTTTCACTTTAACAGTAAGCAAAATGTCCTCCTGATTCTGAGAGTGAGCCTCAGAAATTAAGTCAGTGACGAAGACGGACAATGAGTTCTTAGTCAGAGGGCAAGACGGGTTCTTGACAGAGCACCCGAGGTTACTGGATGGTCCTCTGATCTTCTCGGTCCTGCTCAGGTAATACCTTAAAGCCCTAGCAGGACAAAGAACTCTCAGAGCCAAGGTATTCATTAAGATCTTAATGGAGAAAGAACGGGGCCAGGGCTTCGAAGGGTCCTCATTCTTAGCTAAAAATCCAAGGGTTAAGTAGCAAACTGCGTCTCTGTGAAAAAACCTACCCTTTATCGATGGCTTGGATCTCGCTAAAATGTTAGCAGTAGCCAAGGCCACAGGAAGAAAGTCTTCCAAGTAAGGTTTCTCTGAGAAGAGGAACTAAGGGGTTCAAAAGAGGGACCTGTCAACCACTTCAACACTACGTCTAGGTTCCAGGAGACAGGGTCTTCCTTTCCTTGCTTAGATGTATCAAAAGACTTGACGCGGTCATTAAGATCTGGGACTGATGCAAGATTCAGGATCCTGTGTTTAAACACTGAGCTAAACACAGCTCGACACCCCTTAATGGTGGAGGACGAGAGACGAGAGATCCTAGATCTCCTCAGATAAAGAAGGAAATCTGCAATTTGGGTCACCGATGTCTCACAAGATGAGACGTTGCGTCTGAGACACCAGCTTCGGAAAATCGCCCACTTAGCCTGGAAGACACGGCTAGGAAATCGACGCCTGCATCTAGCAATCGCCTCTGCAGCGCATCTTGAAAACCCTTACGCTCTGATAAGCTTCCCGACAGTCTGAAGCCCATCAGGGCAAGAGTGGACAACCCTTTGGTATCTCTTAAAGTGAGGTTGTCTGAGTAGACACGGTTTTTAGGGGAAGGAGTCAGAAAGTCCACCCACAACCACAGCAGGTCCTGGAACCATTCTTTCATGGGCCAGAATGGGGCTATAAGAGTCATTGTAACATTGCAATGACGCCAAAGACTTGTTCCGCACTTCCCTGACCATGCTGAAGGGCGGAAAGGCATAGTGGTCCAAGTGGGACCAATCTTGCAGCATGGCATCTGTTGCCCATGCAGGGTTCAAGGCCTGAGAACAACAGAGAGGAAGGCGATGGTTCCTTGAGGTGGCAAACAGGTCCAATGTCAGTCTGCCCCACAGTTTCGCAGATTCCGATAGACCAGGGGATCCAAGGTGGGAAGGACCTACTTTTCAATGGCTCAGCTCATCCACCAGAATATTTAGTTTGCCCTGAATAAATCAAGTGACTAGACTTACTTGATTTGACCTGTCCATAGTAGAAGGTCTCTTGCTGTCTGGCAGGGAGAAAATGAGTAAGTGCCACCTTGCTTTCGTATGTACGTTACAGTTGTGGTATTGTCTGAGTGGACTACCACAGTCTTGTTGTGAACTAGGGTCAAGAAGCACTGAAGCCTTAAGTGAACTGCTTTCAGCTCTCTGATGTTGATGTGAAGGTTCTTCTCTTCCGGCGACCATGTCCCAGAAACTTACCGGTTCCCCAAGAGGACTCCCCAAGAGGGCTCCCCAACCTAGAACCAAGGAGTCTGAATAGAAGTCTACGTCTGGGCTCAGAGGATAAAGGACTTTCCTTCCAAAAGCCTACGTTCGAACCACCACCACTACCAGTCTGACTTGATCTCCAGGCTTCTGGGAAAAGCTTGGGTGTCTGGCTGTTCCTCTGTCCCAGTTGGTCTTGAGGAAGAATGCAAAACTCTCTAAAGAAGATTGCCTAACTTGACGAACGTCTTGATGGATGACGGAGTCCCCAGTAGGCTCATCCACTGATGGGCCAGGTAAGACAAAGGGGGGAGAAACTTGTGGAAATAGAGGAAGTTCCTCTTGGAGGTGATTTTCTTACAAATGAAGTTGATATTGCTACCGAGATGACCTTGCTGAACCCGAAGGATCAGGGACACAACCTTCAGCTAACCATGGGAGAAGCTTTCCAGAAGAAATTTAATCCCCCATGCAGCTTGGAGAAGCTGATCAGGATCCTTCTCCCAAAAGGGATACAAGGATTCATTTAACCCCAATTAAAATTACTAAATTTTTGGGGTATAGTAACTCACCCAGGATCTCTGCCCCCTGGGTAACAGGGAGTCACAGTTCAGCTGTGGATGCTCAGTTAGATTATGCAAGCTCCCCCAAAAGGGATACATAGTTTGCAGCATTTGATCAGTTCCGTAGGGAAATTATGAGTAATATTAAAGATGCCCTTGCCACAGAACAGCAATATATAATGGACATGCTGCATGATTCCGAAAAGGAAATTAAAGAAATTAAGTCAGTGATGTACACTCTGAAGTATAAAAGCATTGCATCCTGCAACCAAAAAGGGAGAGTGGAATCAAATTCCGACCAAACAAGGTCCAAGGTTAGAATTCCAACTGGAACCAACAAAATGGCCAGTTTGGACTACAAAGCTTCAGATCAAAACATAACAGGGGCTCCAATATTCTCCCCGATGATACTGATAATCCTTGGCGAGACCCTTATATGTGTATTTTCTCTCCTGATGGTAAGTATCTAATTAATGAGAGAAAAACCATGATCGAAGTTGTACATGTGGAGTTTAGAGACAGGGCAGCATTCCCTAATACATAATGGGCGCCTGATACCACCTTTGCCAGACATGGAGAAACCTCAAAAGGAAACAGTTCTCTTATGTGGGAATACAGCATAAAAAGCTATAGATGATGCCCTTTACCAGGTCCACAGTAGGTGGATCTACACTCCCATTATGAATAAAACCCAACTTGCTCACCAAGTAACCCCCGCCTTCTGTCTCTTCACTTTTAAAATAATTAACCATGTGAAGACAAACTTTCAGAATTATGTAGTAACTACAAAACCGGAAACAATGGCAGAACTAAAACCATTCGCCACAGTCCTCTCGGTTTTGAAAAATTCCATCAAGGAATGGGCAAAACTTCAACTCCCTTTTGAAAGGAAAAAGCTCCCCTTGGATATTGCTACTCAACAATTTGGGACCCCTGTGAGAAGAATCTCAGATGAGACAGCTTTGTCAGAATTCCGTGTTAGAACTCTTCTCCTCAGTATCTCAACCTCTTCCACCTTGCGAGTTGCCATCAAAAGGCTTCCAGAAGATTCCAGGACACAATTTGCTGTTGTGGTTAAAAGTCTTGTGAGAACCCTATGGGAAGCACTCTATGACTTTTTAGACTGGCACTTAAATGAGCCGAATGGACACATTGGAAGGCTCCAACAAGTCACTTCCCAATGTGACTGTTGTATTACAGTCTAACCCCTTCTGTAAGGACCTGTTTGAGGATTCTGTTGTAACTCAAGTCAGCGAGCAAGCATGCCAACAAAATTGTAGTGTATGCTCTTCTGGGAAAAGGAGAACTTAGGAAACAAAACCCAAAATTTCCCTTTACCCAATTCAAAAATGGCTCACTTTGATCAAAAATCATGTAAGCCTGCAGTCACCTCCAAAAATTTTCCTCATAAACAGGTAGGTGGTCTAAGGGACAACCCCCCCTCAAAAGGACAGCAACAGCCACATCAGCAAGGACATCCTTTTCACAAGGTCCAAAATCCGTCTTACAAAGGAAAAGGAAAAGCAATGCCCAGAATGCCTATCAAGTGAAAAGACAGAGGAGAGGGGGGAGGGATATCGATAAGAATTGTTTGGTCGGGGGCTGGCTTCAAAGACACCACAAGGAATGGAAGTCCTCTCATTGGGGACATAGCACTGTTCACAATGGGCTGGGGTGGAAATAGTCTCATCTTCCCCCCCCCCCTTTGAAGGGGTTCTTGGTTTCTGGTTAAACAAATCATTTATAACTAATTAAATTTCAAGAACCAAACCCCCTCTCTGGAAGATTACGTGCAGAAGGCCCTGTTAAAAGGTGCCATAGAGAAACATGCGTACATTCGCCACCAAGCACATCTCTTCAGTGTTCCCAGAAAGGATTCCTCTGAACAAAGAGTGATCCTCAACCTATCAATACTGAACAAGTATGTATACTGTTTGCCAAAAGTTTTGGATGACTACCGTTGCTCAAGTACGTTCAGTCATTCCAGAAGGGACTTGGACGGTTTCCATGGATCTGAAAGACGCATACTGGCAAGTTCCTATCGCCACTCCCTTTCGCCCCTTCCTAGGATTCCGGATAGGAAAGATAAGTAAGGTTCAAAGTCATGCCCAAGGGACACAGCATTGTTCTCAATGGGCTGGAGTGGAAATGGTTTCATCCTCCCTGGCCTTTAAAGGGGTTCTTTCAAGAACAGACCCCATTGTGGAAGATTACATGCAGAAGGCCCTGTTAAAAGGTGCCATAGAGAAAAACATGTATATTCACCACTGGGTGCACATCTCTTCAGTGTTCCCAAAAAGGATTCCTCCGAACGAAGAGTGCTCCTCGACCTATCAACATTGAACAAGTACACTATTTGCCAAAAGTTTCAGATGACTACCATTGCCCAAGTACATTGTCATTCCAAAAGGGACTTGGACAGTTTCTATAGATCTGAAGGACGCATACTGGCACGTCCCTATCGCCGCTCCTTTTTCCCCCTTCTTAGGGTTCTGCATAGGGAAAGATACATACAGGTTCAAAGTCATGCCTTTTTGGCTAAACAGTGCCCCAAGAATTTTTACAAAATTAGCAATGGTAGTTGTCTGGAAACTCAGGAAAGAAGGAATACAACTAATAGCTTACCTAGACAACTGGTTAATCTGTGGGTCCACTAGACAAGAGTGCTTGAAAAATCTAAGAGCAGTGGTCAACAGACTCCAGTCAAAAGATTTTATGATAAATTCGAAAAAATCCCGCCTCACACCCAGCAGAAGCTTTCAGTGGCTGGGACTGTGTTGGGATACTCTTCAGGGCCTGTTGTCTCTCCCCATCAAAACTCAGAATAGAATAAGGAAAAACCTCAAAAGGTTCCTAGCATAGCCCACAGTTTCCAGACAGCAGTTATAATGCATGATGGGTCTGCTGCAGTTTACAGCAGTAATAGATCCAATAACTCAGATTGCAATTGAAAACCGTGAACAAATTTTGGCTATGGCAAGCAAGAAAAAAGATGCGAGGCCGATCTCACCAAAAGAATCACAAAGTTGGGGAGATACTTCAGCCTTGGACCCAGAGGGAATCTCTGGTGAAACAGGTCACCTTGACTCCTCCACCTGTAAGAGAGGCAATACACACAGATGCCTCGTGACAGGTTGGAGAGGACATTGGGAGGATCGTCAGGTGGCAGGGAGGTGGTCAGCTACTCTGAGAAAGTGTCATATCAATTTCCTGGAACTGATGGCTGTCTTTTTGTCTCTCAAAAAACTCAAACCTCCAAAAGAGACACATATTCTGTTGGTTCTAGACAACATGACTGCAATGTCCTGCATCAAGAGATTGGGATCATGTTCACCTCCTCGCAACATGGTAATACTAGCCATCCTTCAGATGGCACAAGTAAAGAAGTGGCACCTGTCTGCAATTCACCTCACAGGGTCTCTCAACATAATAGCAGACTCTCTATCAAGGAAAACAATAGCCTCAACATGCTTCCACAACTGGAAGTGGACCTCTTTGCCACATACGAGAATCACAAACTTCCAGTATATGTGTCTCCAAACTTGGACAATCAAGCAATAACAAGAGATGCCTTCCTACAAGACTGGAACAAGTGGACAATGATATATCTTTTTCCTCCATTGTCCCAGATTTCGAAGGTTTTGAGGAAACTCCTGCCGTTCAAAGGAACAGCTTACTTAATAGGCCCAAATTGGCCAAACAGGCAATGGTTCCTATCACTTCAACAAAGTACAAAAAGATCAATTCCACTATCGTCTGCTGTTCTATCCTAGAAAGTAGGAGGGAAAATCTTTTTCGCATCCTCCTTTCTGAGCAGGGACCTTCACGCATGGATTTTTTAAATATTATCTACTGTGAAATCTACTCACCCAACATTGCTAGGTGCCTAATGCAAAAATTATGGACATCACCTATCTGGCAATACCAGTTCGTATGGAAGATATGGTTAGATTATATCCATACTGAGAGCCCAGTTGAGATTTCTGTAGAAGAAATATTTAAATTTTCTGATATACCTCTTTGAAGTCAAACGTCTTGCAGTTACAACAATCATGGCATACAAGGCAACATTAATGGAACCCTTGCTTTATGGATTCGGGATTGACTCCAGCATAGAAGTTGTTACTTCCCTTCTGTGGTCGTTTGCTCTACAAAGACCAGCTCCCGAAAGAATTCCAATTACTTGGTCTCTGAACAAGGTACTTAGACTTTTATCTACCCTTCAATTCAGTGGACCCAGTACAACCGCAACTCACATGCTACAAAAGGTGATCTTCCTAACTGCATTAGCATCAGGAGCCTGTATTAGTAAACTGGGCTCTCTTAGACAGGGGATGATACATCACACAAACTGCTGATAATCAATTATTATTGTCCCCTGGCCCATCATTTCTGGCCAAGAATAAGGATCCTTCATGGAGGAAATTTCCTATTCTATAAGAAAACTCAATTTAGCAGACAAAACATTATGCCCAGTTCAAGTACTTAAGATTTACCTAGAGGTAACGGCAAACATCCCAGAAGGTCCGATTTTCTTACACCCTAGCATGAATAAACCACTCTCTCTAGAAGGTCTATGAATAATTTTAGTGTCCACCATTAAAAAGGCAAACCTACACTCCTTTCCTAGGTCAAAAGATAGGAAAGTAAGTACGTCGTTGGCCTTCTTCAGAAATGTCTCTTTCGAAGAAGTCTCCAAAAATACAGGGTGGGCATCAGAGACAGTGTTCTTAAAACATTACTGCCATGAGTGCAAACAAATCATCTACACTGCACATCAGTAGGTGGTATGGTTAGTCCTGACCCCACAGGCTCTACAGCAGAAAACCAGGGGTCTTCTTAATGGGTGAGTATGCTGACTATTGCCGGGGAAGATGCAACAAGACTGCAACCACACCCAGCATACTTAGGTAAGTCACTACAGAACTTCACCCTCAAAAATGCAAGTTCTTGTTTAGTGTCTTGTTACCAAACCCCAAAAGGTTTTTTAGAATAAGGAATGGGGCTTGAAACTTGTGGCTTGACCTCGGACCAGAAATGTTTTTTGTTTTTTCTTTGGGTTTTTGGGACTAAAATTTTGAGAGCTTAAGCCTTCTGTCACCTGTCAATTTGTTTTGTAAAGCTCCTTGAGGACAAAACAAGCGACTACGCTATAAAAAAACAGGTTGTGACGTAGGAAAACCATATTTTTGGTACTTGCTGTTTAGTCCTCAGAACCCTCCCACTTCCCTGACGAAAAGGCATGGGATTTGTGCAAAGGACCATCCTACATTGACCAGCGGAGAGTAATGGAGCTGGTCTTTTGCCTGCCCTGGCTGTAATCAAGATGGCAGACCTACATGCACAATAGTCACTTCTTGCAGTTTTTGATGTAGGAAAAACTGGGTTCAGCTTCGCTGAAGATAATGGAAAATGCCCTCTTATCTTTGAGTCCATTATACTCTATCTCGTCGTGTCATAGTGTTTCCATTACAATACAATACCCAGCTACAAGAACAGGCAAAAAAATATTTCTTTAATACTAGTCTAGTCACCATGGAGCACTGGCACACCAAGGGGTTAACTCCTTGAGGACTCAACAGCGACTACCAAAAATAGTTTTCCCACGTCAAAACCTGTTTTTTCATAAATTTATGGGAGATGGTGAGGACTAACCATAAAACGACTATGTTGAGCATGACTTAAACCAAGAACTTACTGTACTAAATCATCTTTTTTATCATAAATATATTTGTACATAATCTGTTCGGAGGAACGTGTCCCATCATTCTAACCTACCCATGTATTTCAGATATGCTCCATACAGTAGTACAGTACTATCCTAAAATACGTACTGTACAGTAAATATCATCTCAAAATCATCTTAAACACAAGAAAATATAAAAAAAAATGTATGTACACTATGCACAGCACAGTAGACAATGCGTAAAGTTACATTAGGCAATAGAAAATGTGCGTGTCTGAATTATAGGAGATACTTAAGAGTAACAGTTGTAGGTGGGTAAGTAATAATGTATGATGACTTTGAAATGATATTGGGGTATTTTGGGATGATAGTTTGAGGTGTATTTTTGTTTGAACTGTTAAGTTGGGCAATGAACTGTCAAAATAGGCAGTTATAAGCATTTTGGGGTGTATATACTTAAGAGTAACAGTTGTAGGAGGGTAATGTAATGAATTTGGGTGTTTTGGGATGATGGTTTGGGGTGTATTTTTGTTTGAAATAATATTGTTGTAGCATGATAATTTAAAGTATATTTTTGTTTGAACTATTAAATTAGGCAGTGAACTGTTAAAATAGGCAGTTATAAGCATTTTAGTTTAAGGGGTACAAGGGTATTTGGCAGTTATAAGCATTTCTGGGTTCGACCTGTGTCACCCGGTGAAATATCCATTCAGCACATATTTCTAGGTATAAGTATTGCTAAAAATACCAGAGAAAGCTAAATACAATGCCAGGGTTACGACCCCCAGTTCGAGCGCCATTTATAATGGTATCGGTATACACAAAGGGTGAGTGTTGCCACTGCCACAGGCCTCTGCCCTATAGAGATCTCCAATCTCAAAGTCCCGAAAAGTGAGGGGCCGTCACATACGTAACGCTCATCTCCCAGCCAACCAACACCTCAGCCGCCATCTTGGTATCATTCCAACTTAGCACGCTCGTAAACATCCTTGTGTTTTTTCCAGTGCTATTATTTGGCGCTATTTTGCATTATCACCATGTCATCCGTTCAGGATTTTGCTTCACCTAAGTTGAGTACCATCTCCTTTTGGTTTTTTCTTATAGAGGCTCCTTATTTGACCTTTAATTTAGTAATTACGAGGTTAAATAACACGATGCAGCCAATTGCAGCGGTTTTTTGCCTTGGCCATACGGGACCCTCAGTCTTCGTATGGTTTAGCAGGAATTTCTGCTTGTTTCTTTCACAATTATGTATTTTATGTTTTATATACTCCTTTCATGGAATTTTATTTGTGAATTACTCTTTCGCTGGTAAGGGGCGGGGAGCCCGTATCATGACTGATCTAGGCTACGTGGAGGCTTTTTCCCCCTCCCGCCTTTATGATCATAAATCCTCCTTTTCCCTGGCCCCCTTCCTCTGCCGGCAAGCCGGTACATTCCCCAAGATGGTACTGTTATGCTCATGATCTTTTCTGATGTGTTCGGTGATGGATGACATGTAAATTTTTGGATTAATTTTATCTATGATTCAGCGTTAGGGTCGGCCATTTTAGGTATCACCCACGTTCCACATATCGCGAGTTGTTTGGCCTTCTCTACAGCATGAGTCCTTATGTATTCTAATATTCTGTGCATATATATATGTTTTTTATATTTCACACATCATTTGGTTAACCTTTTATCTTAGTACTTTAAGTCAGATAGTTTCTTTGATCGGTTTCGGAGAGCTAGGCTAGGTAGGATAGGCTCCTTTCACAATTCTCATGCTTCCTAGCCCCCCCGACAAGGTCGTTTTGAGGCTTGGAGGGAGGTGTTGGGTCGTTGAGGGAGTTCCTCGTTCTCTCTTGGCCCACCTGACCATGCCATCATGTTTTTGGAAGGTGAAATTAGGCTTGAATAGACCCCCCCCCCTGTTTTAGCCTACCTTACTGACCAGACCTATAGGTTTTCGGAAGGTGAGGTTAGAATAGTGAGGGTCTTCTCAAAATGCATAGCCTCCCACCTGACCAGGCTGTCGGGCGTTGGAGGGTGTGGCCAGACCTTGGATTTCCCCCTCTCCCCCCCCCTCCTATCACACCTCTGCTAGCCTTCCTGTCCAACTCAAAAGTTTTGACATTGGAGGTTGGTCTGGGGTCGAAGGTTGGCATAGACCTTTTCGTGTTGTTAGCCTAGCCCTTCCTTACCTATTCTTTAGCATTTGGCGGGTGACCCAAGCTTCTCCCTGCGCGAGGGACGTCGATCACTTATGATCGGCACCCCGTGGGGAGTTTCTATCGGCGTCCAGGGGGTGTTACCCACCCATCTGGCCTCCACTTTTCGGTTCCCACCACTTTGCTTTTGCTTTCCTGTTCTTTAGCATTTCAGTGTGACCTAGACTTCTCCCTCCCGCCGCAGGGACGTTCGATCACTTATGACCAGCACCCGTGGGGAGTTTCTATCGGTGTCCAGACAGCGTCCCACCTATCTGGCCTCTGCCTTTCAGTTTCCGCCACTCTGCTAGTGTTTCGTTTGTTCGCTTCCCTCAGTGTTAGCTTAGAGCATCAACACAGGTCCAGGGACACTATCTTGACTTCCGCTAGGTTCATTCTCCGCCGGGTTAGCTAGGTCTCCCGTTGTTCTTGTACATGTTACCACTCCGGTGGGTATGGTTTTCGGTCGGTTGGCGCTTTCCACTACCTGGTTCCCGCCACAGGCGTTGAGAGTTGAGCCAGATTTGAGGACTCCTCTCCGCCTCCGCCGCTACCATAGGTATGAGATAACGAGATTTCCGTGGCAATCAGTGAGGAGTATCATACACCAGCGTATTTTTTAACGCTGCGGACTCTTTCCGGCGGTGTTTATTTATTTTATATTATATATGTTATATGATGCATGTTCCTAGGTTAAGGAGTACTGTTACCGCTGGACCTACTTCGGCGGCCCTTAACTTTATGTTACTCATGTATTGTATATTAATTTTATACTGCCAGATTTATCTCCGGCAGGATTTGGATTGACTGTAAGCATGCTCCATCACCCATCATTAGGTTAAGGTATCTTATTCCCGTCGGACCTGCTCCGGCGAGCCTTAACTAGCGATACTCATGTATCATCTGTCCGCTTACAGATGGTACGCTGTCAGGAGCCTGGGTGTACGGTGGTCCTCCAGCAACCCTGCGGCCACGAAGTGTGCCGCTCTCACTCCGGCTGCGCGGTTCGCGTTGGGGACCTGATCGTCTGGCACCCAGACGGTTGTGAGGTGTGCTACGCTCTGTACGAGCGAGTGATTGATGAGTCGGTAAGCTTCAAGTCCGCTAACCTTTAGTCTCCTTTTGACTTTAATGCCTATATTGATAAATAAGGCGGTTGGAGAATATTCAGTAAGGCTTTCTTTTCTTTCAGTCTGACCGTAGTGCCCGCGACTCTTCGCTGTCGACCCTAAAGGTCTGGGTCGGCGGGTTTGGGAGGAACGTCGCGTCGGGGAAGCCTTCCATCTTGTCAGAGGAGATTTGTGATCTCCTCTACCCCGGAGAGCGGATCTCAGCCGCAGTTCCGGCGGAAGTAGCCGCCCCCTTGATCGAGGGGATCCGGGAGCTGACGCAACCCTCCAAAGAAGACAACCTATGCGGAGAGGTGGCGGCCATCAATATCAACTTAGAGCCGATGAGCGTCGACCCGGACCACCAGGTGGAAGGTAGGGTGGTAAGTGAGGCAAGGGGGATGAGTTTACCTTCCCTTTTTGATTCTCCTTCTTCCTCTTCTTCTTCCTTTCAAGGTTTCCAAAATTCTTACCTTGAGGACAGGTCGAGGTCTACTGTCCCCAAGGTGAAAACCTTGAAAAAGAAGGACTTTTCTAAGTCCTCTAGGCCACATAAGTCTAATCCTTCAGCTCCCTCCAGGTCGTCACGGGCTCTTAGCCCAGTGGCATCCACCAGTAAGGCTTCTCCCCCTGCCAAGGGGTCGAGATCCAGGGCAGTTAAGGCGAGTCCCCCTCAGCCTAGCTTCGACCCTGAGGCCTTTGCGGAACTTCTCATGCAGAAGTTCGACAAGAAAGTCGAAGCAAGGATCAATGACCTCTCCTCCCAGCTCGCTTCGGGCTTAAAGACTTCGGGAGATTCTGTGAAGTCTTTAGCAGAGAGAATGAGGAACCAGGAGAGCTTGCTCTCCGGGTTCATGCGCTCCGGAGTAGCAGCACAGACTTACGCTGTTCCGGATGCCTCCAGTCTTCCTCCCTTCGATAAGGGAAATCCATGGCGTCTGGCTCTTCATGCTCCTCGGCATGAAGATACTCTAACTATCGAGGGCTTGGGTACGCGTCGGTTGGAAGAACTAGAGTTCTTTCCACCCGACCTGGTGCCTCCCTACCCAGGCTACGCCAGGCTTACAGAGGAAGCCTGGATCATATCAGATAAGGTCCCGAAGGAGACAGTCATCTTCCCTAGGGACCAAGCCCAATCCACCTTGATGCGCACTCTCACGGAGTGGGAGTCTGAGAACACTAAACTTACCCCCTTCAAGGGGACTTTCACTATGTTCTCGGTAGGTAATGCCATCCCTAACCCCTGCACGACTAAGGTAGTACTGCTGACTAGTCAGGCAGGCATCGAGGGTAAGCCGCTACCTCAACTCCGGGAGACAGATCCCACCTCTCTTGTCTTCCCCGGAGATTCGGAATTTTGGCTGGGAGCTTCGGCCACGTTCACGGCGGGCAAACTCGACCCCGAGTGCGCTTCATCCCTTTTCAGTGAACAGCTTCCCAAGATTCCGGAGGCTCTTTTAAAGGCGGAATTTGAAGCCAGGTGCAGGTTGAGTCGCTCCCTGCATTCCTTGACTCTTACGGAGGCAACGGCTGTGACCTACACCGAAGAACCTCTCTTCCAGGTCCTAACCAAATCCCTGTTGGCGGGATTCCAGGCGGACCTGTACGATTTCATAGCGGCGAGAATGGCTTGCCAGAAACACATCTTTGCAGACGCCACTATAAGACACGAACCCAATAGGCTCATGAAGAGTTCTATTTGGGGCTCTAACATATTTCCGGAGGAAGAGGTCAACAACGTTCTGGCGGAGGCAACCAGGGCAAATCAAAGCCTCCGCTCCCGCTGGGGTCTCCCCTTCAAAAGGAAGGCCACCGAGTCCGCCAGACCTCAAGCCAGGACAGGGAAAAGGTTCAGGAGGTACAAATGACCTCAAACCCAAACTATGCTACAGGCTGTACCGGTCTCCCAGGTCGGTCAGCCTTCAACCTCGAAAGCCCAGCCTCAGCAACAGTTTGTGCTGATGCAGCCGGCTCAGCATACCCTTGCTTCTCCAACCTTCGTGGCGTCCCCGGCTTTCAACGCTTCGTTTGAAAGCCAGGGCGCGTTCGGGCTTTAATAGGAATGCAAGGGAAGCAGAGCCAGAGCCTCCTTCAGAGGTAGGTCTGCGTCACATTCCCTCTCACGAGGAAGAGGAGCCCGAGGAAGTAGAGGCGGTAAGCCCTCTCCCGCCCAATGAGCCCTCTCAGGTAGGCGGGAGGTTATATCTCTTCCGGGACTGTTGGACCTTCAGTCCGTGGGCCCACAGCATAGTTTCCAAAGGTCTGGGATGGAGCTGGAGCAGAGGTCCTCCTCTGCCAGTCAGATTCCATCAGTCCCCATCCAAAGCCCTCCTGGACTTCGTGAAAGGACCTGCTTCAAAAGAGGGCAATAAAGAAAGTGAGACATCTGAAATTCCAAGGCAGACTGTTCAGTGTTCCAAGAAAGGCTCCAGTCAGCAAAGAGTAATCCTAGACTTGTCTCGTCTCAATTTATACATTCAATGCGACAAGTTTTGATGCTTACAATCTCGCAGGTGCAGACCCTACTTCCCGTGGAGCCGTCACCACCTCTATAGATCTTTCAGACGCCTATTATCACGTCCCAATTGCGAGAAATTTCTCTCCTTACCTAGGGTTCAGACTAGGAAAACAAGCTTACTCGTTCAGAGTCATGCCATTTGGGTTCAACATAGCGCCCAGAATCTTCACCAAACTGGCAGAAACAGTAGTCCAGCAACTACGGTCCCAGGGGATCATGTTAGCCGCATACCTAGACGATTGGATAATTTGGGCACCCAACGCCAAGGAATGTCGGAGAGCAACAGCCATAGTGATCAGCTTCCTGGAATCCCTAGGCTTTCAAATAAACAGGGAGAAATCCCGCCTAGTTCTGGAGGCTCGATTTCAATGGTTAGGAATCCAATGGGATCTGGACTCACACAAACTGTCACTTCCGCCAGCCAAAAGGAGGGAAATAGCCAAGGCCACCAGGCAGTTCCTCAAAAACAAAAAAGCCTCTTGTCGTACCCAGGAAAGAGTCCTAGGTTCTCTTCAGTTCGCTGTCTGTAACAGACCTGATGCTGAAAGCCAAACTGAAAGATATAAACAGAGTATGGCGGAGACGAGCCAACAACAGATTCAGAGACAAGGTGTCCCAAATTCCGCTGGTGTTGAGGAAAAGCTTCGACCGTGGTCAAGTCAAGAGTTTGTCAAGGTCAGTACCTCTCCAATTTCCTCCTCCGTCGTTGGTGATCCACACGGATGCTTCCCTGAGCGGGTGGGGAGGATATTCCCAACACAAGAAAGTTCAAGGAACGTGGTCCACTATGTTCCGCCAGTTCCATATCAACATTCTCGAAGCAATGGCAGTATTTCTAACTCTGAAGAAACTACGTCCAACCAGACAGATTCATATCAGACTGGTGCTGGACAGCGCAGTAGTTGTGCACTGCATAAACAGGGGGGGGCTCCAAGTCGAGCCGGATCAATCAAGTAATGATAGCAATTTTCTCCTGGCAAGAAAAACACTGTTGGCATTTGTCAGCTACCCATCTGGCAGGTGTCCGAATGTCATTACGGATTCTCTGTCCAGGACAACTCCGCTGGAGTCGGAATGGTCACTGGACAGAACATCATTCAAATGGATTTGTCGTCAGGTACCAGGTCTCCAGGTAGATCTGTTTGCCATGAGAGAGCAACCACAAAATTCCATGTTATGTTGCTCCCAATCTAGACCCTCTTGCTCACTCCATAGATGCGATGTCAATAGATTGGAACATGTGGCAGAAAATCTATCTGTTTCCACCAATAAACCTGTTGATGAAGGTTTTACACAAGCTCAGATCATTCAAAGGTCAAGTAGCCCTGGTGGCACCCAACTGGCCGAAGAGCAGTTGGTTTCCTCTTCTTCTAGAGTTGAAACTCCGGTGCATACAAATCCCCAGGCCAAAGTTGACGCAAATAGTACAAACTCGGACTGTGTCAGCTTCCTTAAGAATTCTAAATGCCCTAGCTTTATGGATTTCATGAAATTCGCAGCTCAGAAAGATGCTAATATTGATCCTATTAATACACTGTTCATAGAATCAGACAAAAGGGAATCTACCCTCAGACAATATGACTCAGCAGTTAAAAAGTTAGCATTATTCCTGAGAGAATCTGAAGCTAAAGAGATGACCACAAACCTTGCCCTTGCAATCTCGTTCTTCAGGTCATTATTTGAGAAAGGACTGGCCTCTAGTACTATTAATACAGCAAAGTCGGCTTTAAGAAAGATATTTTTACATGGTTTCAATATTAACTTAACGGACTCATATTTTTCATCAATTCCTAGAGCATGTGCTCGTTTGAGACCAGCAACCCGTCCCCACACGGTTTCCTGGTTCTTGAATGACGTTACTTAAATTAGCATCGGACACTGATAATGAACAGTGTTCATATTTGAGTCTGTTAAGGAAAACGTTATTCTTAATTAGCCTAGCTTCAGGTGCCAGAATTTCTGAACTGTCCGCTCTCTCTAGAGAACCGAACCATGTTGATTTCCTCCCGTCAGGAGAAGTTCTGTTATCCCGGATCTCAAGTTTTTAGCTAAGAATGAAGATCCACAAGATAGATGGTCCCCTTGGAAGGTTATCCCCCTTCCACAGGATCTGTCCTTATGCCCAGTTACCACTTTAAAGGCTTATTTAGGTAGAACTTCTAATATAATGTCTGGCCCTCTTTTTGTTAGGGAAAATGGAGGAACCATTTCCTTAAAGGCCATCAAGAAACAAATACTGTATTTTATTAAACAAGCTTAACCCCGGGATTCAGTACCTAAGGTACATGATATCCGAGCAGTGGCCACCTCCACTAATTATTTTCATAATATGAACTTTGAGGATCTTAAAAATATACGGGTTGGAAATCACCATCAGTATTCAAATGCCACTACCTTAAATCTCTAGAGGCCCTAAAATTTTTCCACAGTGGCTGCAGGAAGTATTGTCCCTTCCGCCTAGATTAGCCTTTGTAATCTTAGTTATCCTGTCCCTTTTCCTCTCTCGCCTACCTGCCTCGTTTACTCACCTTGCCGTCTCTCAGGCAGGTCAGGCATGCTTCACAGCCTGACTCTGATCATGTTGCATATTGTTTTTGTTCCCCTTTTTGTTAGCATTTAGTGTCTTGGTTTTAACAAAAATTTGGTATCTGTATGCCCTATATTATTATCATACCTAATTTTGCTACTTGGGTAATTAAAACTCAGTAATTCCTTATAGTTTTATTTATCTCCATTAAAGTAGTTTTTAGAGGGCTCCACCAAGCTTTGTATGATTCTTTCTCTGTTATAATTTCACCGGGTGACACAGGTCGAACCCAGAAAAGGGATTTTGACAAAGGAAAAATCTATTTCTGGGGGAAGACCTGTGTCACCCGGTGACCCATCCCCATTCTTCATTCCCCCCCTGAGTGACATACCAAGCTTGGGGGGGATGCCAACTTGGAATGATACCAAGATGGCGGCTGAGGTGTTGGTTGGCTGGGAGATGAGCGTTAGGTATGTGACGGCCCCTCACTTTTCGGGACTTTGAGATTGGAGATCTCTATAGGCAGAGGCCTGTGGCAGTGGCAACACTCACCCTTTGTGTATACCGACACCATTATAAATGGCGCTCGAACTGGGGTCGAACCCTGGCATTGTATTTAGCTTTCTCTGGTATTTTTAGCAATACTTATACCTAGAAATATGTGCTGAATGGATATTTCACCGGGTGACACAGGTCTTCCCCCAGAAATAGATTTTTCCTTTGTCAAAATCCCTTTTTTAGAGCGGATTTTGCATTTCCGCGGATTCTGTATTTCCGTGGTGGGTTCTGGAGCCTATTCCCATGAAAAAGTGGGGGTCTACTGCACATCTAAATTCCCGAGACAGATTGATAAAGTACTGAGCTCTAGGGGCTTCAATCTGAAATGACCTTTACAGCCAGATCCAACTGCACATGACATAATACTGAGGAAAGCTTGGAACTATAACCTCAAAAGTAGACAATGAAAAACTCTTACTGTATTTACGAAAGCAGATAAACTTAGATGTCTACAGAGGTACAGGTGCTCAAAATTCCTCTAGAACAGCACCCGGAGCAATACTCAAACTGCCACTTCTGATACAAAGCCAAGGCTGGTTCTCTAGTTGACTAAGGACGGAATCTGAGATACCTTTGAAAACCCGCTTATTGGGAGGAGACGGTTGAGCATCCCCAAGCGTTAAGTGTGGAATGCGGAAGTTAGTGAACCACATGGAGTTCTGTTGAGTTAGTTTTTCCTTAACAGATAAATACGAGAGATCTACCTAGAGAGCTAGAAAATTATTCCCTCTGAGGTTACTAGGGCTCTACAGTGTCATTGGGCAATTCTTGTACTCAAAATTTTTTCAATACAGTACTTTCCTTACAGTAGATAAAGAGGGAAGGTATATGCACCTGGACTGGGCTAAACTTGAAGAAACGCATCCACTACTCAAGCCTGAGGGCCCTCCAAGGAGCAGTAGTAGACTGGTTGCTCCTGACCATCTGCGTGCTAAGTCCACTTTTGAGGGCTCCTCCATTTCCACAGTGGCTGTCAGACTTGCAGATGTAACAACCACTCTGTAGGCAGAACTTGTCCTTTTTGAATCTGCATAATAAAACAGAGAACCAATACTATGTTGTTCATTTTCACCCAAAGCAGCAGTCTTTCCACTATGACTTAACTTCTGACCAGGTGTTTCCGTTGTAGAAACTCTCCCGTACAGCCAAGAGTTCGTGCTCTTAGGCATAAACCTACCAGGAATTTTCACCACCCTTTCCACCACCCTAACATCTCTGAAAGGTTTACCAGGTATAGTGTTGACCATTCTATGGTGTATTGTAAGTCACTATCACAACACTTGTCATAACTCTCCGTTTTGTGTTACAAGACAGAGGGTTATACAAAACCTGGATGTGTCTTGGATTTACATAAAAGTTTAATGAACATCTACTGAAAGTTCCAATCTGCTATGCCTTAACTGCACTGTAATTGTGCCTGATTATTCTGACAAATTTGCCAGTGAGCCCATGCTTCCTAACAAAGAAAGCTAATAATGCATAATAAGCTTCCTTAAGGGCTAAAATTCCTTGAGAAGAACCAAGAAGAACTTATTCATCTTCCAACAAAAAGCCTGCAAATTGTGAGAGACTACCCTCATCACCAGATAAAGAATGGACTGAGGGGGAGTTAGGGAAGTCTACTGAAAATCATAACGCACAGAGATTGAGCCAGATGAAGCAACAGATCATTGGCCTTCGGAATACCATTGACAGAGTTGGTCAACTTGAACCAGTCAACTCAGTAGAAAAGAATTCTTGCTCCTAAAAGACGACCTCATCCCCATATGGGCAACAAATTCCTTGTGAATGCATGAGGAAATGTGCATGAGTGGAAACCAGTCACTCTGAACAAGAATATCTTCCCTGTAATTACACATCTAAGGATCTTGTGACTGAGAATCTATGGGTATGAGGAAAATTCATCCTGCATATCCACTGAATCATCCAGTTGTTCTTTAAGAAAACCACTAAAACCATTCTGGAAAAAACCATGAAGAATGGGGACAGACACATAAAGTTGTTCAATCTTGATACGTCCAACACTGGGAGCCAATCTCCAGTTGCTTATGGCACTAGGAAAAAGTTGGAGGTAAAATCCTGATGAATTACCCACACCAGACCCATTGCATTCTTCTCTAATTGCAACCTCTTAATGAAGAACGAGATACTTCTGCTGGAGAAGACACAAAGGATTGACTATAGGAGACATCGCTAGTGGAAGGGAAACCCAAGGTATTATAACTCTACTTAAGCACCTCCACCATCTAAGGTTCTGTTCCTAAGTCTCTCCATATGTGCCAGAAGGCCTGCAAGTGGTGTCTCATAACTCTCCTTCAGTACCTCCACCACCTAAGTTTCTGCTCCTAAGTCTCTCCAAACATGCCAGGAGACCTGCAACTGATCTCCTAACAGAATGTGAGGGCTGAACAGATCCCAAAAGGTGTAAAAGGCCCACGAGAAAAAGTACAAGTTTTAGAATGAGGGCCTGAAGGAAGAGAAAAGGCAGGCCAGGCAGGCCTTTTCACTCCTGACATATCAACTAAGAAATTCTCTATTATACATACCAATATATCTGCCCTTATCACCTCACACAGATTCGGGCTTACAAGGCGACCTGAAGGAGAAACCAAACAGCTGATATCACTGTGCAGGAGAAACCTTAATGACAGATAGGAGGATAACTGTTCTTACTTCTTCCAAACTGACTTGGTATAAGCATGAGAATATTCACCTGCAGCATCAGAAATGGCCTTGACCACACTAGTCAAAAACTCTAAGATTCTTCCTTGCTAAAATCCTGCTGGTGCCACAAACCCAGCTGGTGCCACAATCTCTCTAAGCTGGTGCCACAATCTCTCTAAGCTGGTCCCACAACTCTCTAAGCTGTGCAGAGGTAAGGCAATTATACTGAGCAAAAGTTTAGTAAAAGCTAAAACTTCAACAGCATACACACAGACCTGGACAACAAACTCCATCTCAGCATGTCAAAAGCATTCTGTAAGTCTCAAGAATATGTCTCTCCATAGGACCTAGACAGACAAAGAAAACTGAATCTTCGACCGATAAAGCACTTGTACCATAACAGGCAGCTCTCCGTGACTTAAAAAAAAAAAAAAAAAAAAAAAAAAAAAAAAAACAGGAGGACAAAGGCTGGCAGACTTAAAAGAAGCTTTGCGCACCAGAGTGAGAGAAAATTTACGAAACTCGCTCAACTGAAGAGGAAAACTTAGGTTTCTTCAAATGCTTCATTGGCACCAAAATACTCAAAGATAACAGAGACCTATTCTCTACATGATCTGTGTTCTCCACTAAATGATGATAAAGTGAAGCCCAATGCTCCAGCAAACGCCAATGAACCGAAGGAGATTCCTCTGATTCAAACTCGTCTTCTGCCAAAGGAGGAGATGGGGAGACAGTAGGCGACAGCAGCTGATTGCCTGCAATGAATCCACAACTGGATGAAAAGGTAGACTGAGGGAAATGCAGTCTTAAGTGACTCAGTCAACACAAATCAGCTGAGCAAAAGAAAACAAAGTCTCACCTAGTGTAATAGAAAATGGGAATGGTTAAGAGGAGGGGGGAAGAGGGGCAACAGAAACTAACTACAACCCAACCTCATCTGAAAGTGACTGAACAGACTTAAGAGTATTCCCATAAGACATCCTTAGAAAGCAGAGCAGCAACAATAGCATCTTACTGTACTTAGAAACAACAGAAGATACTGTAACTACTGTGGAAACAGAAAGAGAAACATTACTGTATTAATAAAGCAGGAGGAAGAGACTTGCCAATAGCCAAAAAGCAGCAAGTAAAGAAAGAACACATGCATTTCGAGGAGAAAAAGGAATAGCAGACAATGATTTAAAATGAAAAGTAGATGCAGAAGAGATTGGTTTAACAACCAATTAAGTCAATGTCATATCAGAATAAGTGACAGACACATTATCATCAATAACACTGTCTATACTTTATATGATTAGTCCTATTGGTGATAACCACCTCATCATTAGATGCCAATGGTGGTAGCTGTCGAACACAGTGCCAAAATTTGTGTTTACCAAAACGGTCTTTTAGCTAACACACTAAACGAGACTCAGAACATGAAAAGTGAGAGGCAGGTGATGGAGGGCACATAACCATATTGCCCCAAGAACTGCCCTAATTCCCTGGCAGTGGACTCTTCCAATTGTTGCAGGACAGTCCTAGGCTTAAGCCACAGTTGGGCAAGGGCAACAACACCTTACTTCTTACAGGCGCATGCAAAAATGATTGCACACTATGGGGGGACCCAGGACAGTTCCAAAACATACATTCAGACAAAATTTTTTTGACTAAAATAAGGTTTACATCCTGTTCTAACTTCACAATTCACTTTTCCTGACCCAAATGGGGAGCGGCAGGCAGAGCTAAAAAGGAAGTCTCAGCACTAGCTATGGCATTAGCAAAGAAAAATACCAAAGAATGAGTAAGGAAAATTTCAGATGAAGGACCTGGGAAGGGAGATAAATAACAGTTTTATGGCCTAATCCAACCCTTTGCTTTCACAATCTATCTGCTTCCTTCCTCCTCCTATACCAATGAACTTATGCATAAATTCCTTTGAAAATCCATAAATTCCTCACTTCTATTCCCAAGATCACACTTCATATTTGGGCTGCCAGCACACTGTCCACCTACCTCAAAAATAAACCTGTCCTTTGTCTGAAGTTTTCCTTACTCATTCTATGGCATTTTTCTTTACTAATGCCATAGCTAGTGCTGAGATTTCCTCTTTGGTTCTGCCTTCCGCTCCCCATTTGGGTTGGGAAAAGCGAATTATGAAGCTAGAACAGGATGTAAACCTTATTTTAGTCAAAAATATTTTGTCTGAATGTATGTTTTGGAACTGTTCTGGGTCCCCCATAGTGTGCAATCATTTCTGCATTTGCCTGTAAGAAGTAAGGTGTTGTTGCCCTTGCCCAACTGTGGCTTAAGCCTAGGACTGTCCTGCAACAATTGGAAGAGTCCATTGATGTTCTTAACCTTAGTCCCAGTGGAATGCACCCTAAGAAAAATAAATGTACAGTACACCCCGACCTCTTAAAATCCGGCATTCTGTGGTCCAGCAACTCCCAAGATCCGTCACTTTTTTTAATCATCCGTCTTTAGTTCTTGAGCAGCGATGAGGGCAGCGCCACATGTTTCAGATTTTGGATTTTTTATTTGATAATGCATATTATATCTGAGTTAGCTTTTAAATAATAAATAGGGTTAAAGACAAAAGTTCATTAGGTTAAATGCAACTATTCATAAATTAAATCAGGCTTATCAACCTTGAGGCTTGTCTAAGAATTCATTGCTACTTCTTATAATTAAAAGCCATACTACTGCATGCAAGATACTGGCATAAACAGCAAGTACTGTACTGACATTAAACATTCAAACTGAAGAAACAGCCATTTGGTGACGTCAGTTACAGTAACTAACACACGTTTATTAAGGGTTGTGTTACAGTTGTCAACGTGCTAAAAATTTGCTAATTTTCAATGGTGACTTTCATACACAAACCATTATATATCTTTATTCATCCTTCACACAACAGAGAAGAAAGTGTCATGAAAGTATGCCACTAAATTTACGGTTGTAACTGTGGCTGAAGAAACAAATGTGCAAGCCATAAAAAATTTTGGTAGAGGTAAAAGCAACTTCCAATAGTGGCAATGTCACACCTTTACTTCATTTAATTTACTGCATTTATAAATAAAGTAAGTTGCATTTTTACACCCATTTACATAAAACATTAATCTCCGAAATGTGTTAATTTAGCAACTAATGGCCGTGATGGTGTCAGTAAAACACAATCAGCTGATGGTTTTAAGAATGTAAACACTACCAGAATGCAAATAGTGACTGATCGCTAGGTTCATAAATTATACAGTACAGTAATATGATGATAAAAAGGTTCTGACATAGAAAAAACCTATTCTTGGTATCTGCTGTGAGTTCTCAAAGTTGTTACTCTCATGGTCCCCAAGGCTCCATAAGACAGACCAATCAATCTCAAAGAATTCTCTTGTAGCTGGTCTAAGCCAGAATAATGCATGTTGGCACAGTGATAGAATATAAAGGATTCAAGACAAGAGGCTCTATCTCTTTGTCAAAAGCTACTACTGTACCTAGGTTCATTCCTTGTCCCTTACACACTAATGTGGCAACAGTGCATGTGTCAGCCGTTTTCCTCATTACTCACGCCAGGATAAATGTTCACCCCTGTCTCATACACTTTCGTTAGGGAAAAATGGTGGGTTTGAGGACTCACAGCAACTACCAAAAATAGGTTTTTCCTACATCAAAATAGGTTTTTTGATAGCGTAGCCACTGTCCATCCTCAAAGGAGCTTACAAAAGAAATTGACAGGTGATGAAATGGCTTAGCTCCTAAAAATCAATCCCAACAACCCAGAACAAATTTCAGTCAAAGGTAAAGTCACAAATTATAAACTGTATTCTTTATTCCAGATACCCGCAGGGTTTGGAAACAAAGAACATGAAACAAAACACAAACTAATATATATATTAGACACACAGTTCTAAGGTGACTTATCAAAATATGCTGGGTTCGGCAGCAGGATTGGTGTGCCTTTCCCAGGAATATCTCAGCATAACCACCACATCAAGAAAACTCCTGGTTTTTCGCCAAAGTGCCTATAGGGTCAGGACTTAACATACCACCTGCTGATAGACACTGTAGTTGAATTTGTTCGAGTTCATGGCAGTAGCGTTTCAGGAATATTGCTTCTCATGACCACCTGTACACTTGGAGACTTCTTCGAAAGTAACATTTCCGAAGAAAGCCAGTGACCTATACTGACCTTCCGAACATCATGCAACTTAGGAAAGGAGTGAGGGTCTGCCTTTTTAATGATGGACACTAAAATAATTCTCAGCGCATGTAGAGAGAGTGGTTTGTTTGTGCTAGGGTGTAGAATTAAGGAGACCATCTGGGATGTTTGCTGTGGCATTTAGATAAACCTTGAGCACTTGAACCAGGCAAATTGTTATATCTAAAAACTGAGGTCCTTTACCAGAATAAGGGATTTTCTCTTTAAAGGGTTCTCATTCCTGGCCAGGAATGATGGGCCAGGTGACAATAATATATGACAGGTAGATGTATTAGTGCATTGTTTCCCAGGTTCCCTTTTACCAAAAGAGCATAAATTGTACAATTCTGTTATCAGGCTCGTTCAATGAGTTGAGCAACAACAGACTCTTTAAAAAGGTCCTTACAAAAGGGGGGAAGAATATAATAGGGAGGTTACATTGGGAGCAACACACTGGAGCCCACCAATGCTTCCTCCTTTCGAGGCTCAATACGACACTCCAGAAAATCATAAAGAGATCCCCATAGGGTCCATATAAGTGTTTTGGCTACAGTAGAGAACATTGTTCTGTTAGATTCTGGAAGCCCACTAATAGCTACTTCCTACGTACTAGTGGAAATTATAATATTAAGGAGGTGGAACGTAGCATAAAATTCAGCCAAGACTGTCACATCTGCGATTTTTCTCATAGGGGTCCCAAATTGCTGGGTAGCCACGTCCAAAGGGAGGTTTTTCCTCTCAAAAGAAAGGACAAGTGTTGCTCATTCCTTTTTAGAATTATTAGATACTGGAATGGCAGCCACAAATGGCTTTATTTGTGCCATTAACGCTCGCTTCCCAGTCACCACAAAAATGACATTTTTATGATAAAATGATGTTTCATTATACTTACCAAAACACTGTAAAAGCTTTTACCTCTTAAAATCGACACGTCCGAGATATAAATTTTCAAACTTTGTTTGGAACGCTGATATAATTGGCGGGAGACCCAACCCCACCGGATGCCGGTGGGGGTGGTGTGGAAGGCGACATACCCATGAACCCAGGTCAGTTTCATTCTCAGCATACACAATTAGTGAAAACCTGAGATAACGTCTCTCCCTGCGGGGAGGAGGAGGAGGTTTTACGTTACAGTTTTTGGTAAGTATAATGAAACATCATTTTATCATAAAAAATGTCATTTTCATTATAATGACTTACAAAACACTGTAAAAGCTGATTCCACATTTAAGGTGGAAGGGCAGGGATGAGATATCAGTTATTGAAAGGTTACACATTAAAAAAAAAAAAAAGAAAGGGACAAACTCTAACCATGGGCATCTTAAGGATCCCTACCAACAAAAAGGGTAGGAGTCACCTTACCTGGTAGATGGGCTTTTGCAAGGAGGTACTGCTGCTGGTTGAAGCTCCATTACCTGCAGAGGCATTGGGCGTAAGCACTGCTAGCTACTCTGCTCCATAACAACCCAAGTAGTCAGGGAAGTACACCGCTGACTAAGATAAGGGTGACTTTCCTTTGCTCTTGCCCTGAGCAATTGGAAAGCAACCAGACTGAAAAACGGGCCTCACCGCCTAACCTAAAACTAGTTAAATACATCCCCCTTCTCTATACCCTCAGCAGCTCAACTAGAATGGAGGGTACTCCAGGTGAACTGAGCACCCCCAGCTTCCCATTAACTCAGCAACCATAAAACCACAGGGGGAAGGAAGGATAAAGAACCTACCCCCCTAGTGTGTTCCCCCAAAACCAAGCCAGCTACCGATACGGGACCTAACGCAAACAGGTCCTGATACGCAACTTCGACCTCCCTAAGGTAGTGAGACGCAAACACCGATTTCGACCTCCAGAAGGTGCTCTGTGTGATCTGCGAAAGTGACTTATTATGACGGAAAGCCACTGAAGTTGCTATTGAGCGCACTTCATGAATGTGAGACTTGACTAGGCGTGCGTCCTCTTCGTTGATGTGTCTGTGCGCCTCCAAAATGAGTTCCTTGACGATGAAAGCCAGGGCATTCTTGGACAAAGGTTTGGTTGGATCTTTCACTGAACACCACAGGTTAGAGGAACGTCCTCTGATGCTGGCCGTTCTGGCTAAGTAAGTGTTGATAGCTCTAACGGGGCACAAAGAAGCTTCCAATTCTTGAGGGCCAACTACTTCAGAGAGGTTCTGAATGGTACAGGACTGAGGCCACGGGTTGGAAGGAGACTCGTTCTTGGCCAGAAAATTCAAGGTGAACGAGCAAACAGCATTACCTTGTGAAAAACCCACTTCCTTGCCAATGGCCTGTATTTCACTAACCCTCTTTGCCGTTGCTAAAGTAACCAGAAAAAGGGATTTCTTAGTGAGGTCTCTAAGAGAAAGATCTTCTAAAGGTTTGTACCTTGGAGACATCAACCACCTCAAAACTACATCTAAATTCCAGGCAAGGGCAGGTTTTGGGGTCTTAGCTGTGTCTAAGGACTTGAGGAGGTCTGACAAGTCTCGGTTATTTGATAGGTCTAACCCCCTATGGTAGAAGACGGAGGACAGCATAGCTCTGTAACCTTTGATGGTTGATGGCATCAATTTTCTTGAATCGCTCAAGTAAATGAAAAAATCGGCAAGTTGAGTTATAGACGTCGAAGAAGAGGAGATACTATTTTTTCTACACCAGTTCCTGAAGACTGTCCACTTGGATTGGTATAATTTGCTAGAGGAGTCCCTTCTGCACCTCGCAATTGCCTCTGCAGCCTTGCTTGAAAAACCTTGCGCTCTGATGAGCTCCCTGACAGTCTGAAGCCTGTCAGAGTGAGAGTGGACAATCCCTGGTGGAATTTCATTAGGTGGGGTTGTCTGAGAAGCGACTTCCTTTGAGGAAGAAGCCTTGGGAAGTCTATCAGGAGATCTAGCAGGTTCGGGAACCACTCCTTCCTTGGCCAGAACGGGGCAACGAGGATCAGTTCAACATTCTGATGGAACTTCACTTTGTTTATCACTTGCCTGATGAGCCCGAAAGGAGGGAAGGCATAGGCAAACAGGTTCGTCCAGTCTAGGAGCATAGTGTCCACCAAGTGAGTCAGTGTGTCTGGAACTGGCGAACAGAACACTGGGAGACGATGGTTCTTGGAGGTAGCGAAGAGATTTATTATGGGAGTGCCCCACAGATTCCACAGATCTAGGCACACTTGTGGGTGCAGGGTCCACTCCGTAGGGAGAGTCTGGTTCCGACGGCTGAGTTGGTCCGCCAGGACGTTCAGCTTTCCCTGCACAAACCGAGGGAACAGGACCACCCTGTTGCTGTCCGTCCAAAGAAGAAGGTCCTCGCAGCTTTGAACAGGAGAAGGAATGGGTACCTCCTGTTTCGGATGTAGGCTAGAGCCACGAGTTGTCGGGCGTGAACAGCGACTGCTTGGCCTGAGACGGGGTTGAAAAGTCCTGGAGAGCGAGGTGAATGGCCAACAGTTCCTTGACGTTGATGTGGAGCTTCTTCTGTTCATTCGACCAAACTCCTGACGTCCTGAAGTTGGCTAGATGTGCTCCCCACCCAACATTGGACGCGTCTGAGAACATCTGCAGAGATGGTTGTCTTGGGAGGAGATCTAGACCCTCCGAAAGCCTTTCCTGCGATTTCCACCAGAGAAGATGCCTCTTGACGTCGGGGGGAATGTTGAGGACCGTGGAGTCCGTTTGTGTCCTTCTGTCCCAAGAGCCCCTGAGGAAAAACTGTAAGGGTCTCATGTGCAGACGGCCTAACTTTACAAATTGCTCCACTGACGACAGAGTTCCCAGGAGAGCCATCCACTGACAGGCGGAGCAACTGTCCAGGAGGAGAAACTTCTCCGCTGTCTGAAGGCAGGAGGAGACCCTTTTGGGGGACAGAAAAGCCCGAAAAGCTAGACTGTCCAGAGTCATCCCCAAATAAAGAATCCTCTGTGAAGGAATTAAGCTCGACTTTTCCGTTTTTATCAGAATCCCTAAGTCTCGAGCTAACCTTAGGGTTCTGTGAAGGTCCTCCATGCAGCGGTCCCTTGATGATGAACGGAGTAGCCAGTCGTCAAGATACAAGGAGATCCGAACTCCCTCCAGGTGGAGCCAATGACCTATCGGGCGAAATCCTGGTGAACACCTGGGCTGTCGACAGGCCAAGCAGAGGGCCCGAACTGGTAAACTCTGTCCTGAAAAACAAACCGAAGATACCTCCTGGAGGCTTGATGTACTGGAATGTGGAAATAGGCATCTTCCATGTCGAGGGTCACCATCCAATCCCCCCGAGTTAGTGCCTGAAGAACTGAGCGGTTTGTTTCCATAGAAAACTTGGTTTTCACTAAGTACAGATTGAGAGCGCTTACGTCAAGAACTGGCCTCCAACCCCCTGATGACTTGGGGACTACAAACAGGCGGTTGTAGAAACGTCCTGTACTTCTTCGATGACCGTTTTCCCTAAGAGAGACTGGACTTCTGTCTCTAGGGCCGAAAACTTGACTGAGCTTCCTGAGTATGCTGGCAAGGAAATGGGAGAATTGGAGAGAGGAGGAGGTTGGGCGAACGGGAGGCGGTAGCCTAGCTGGAGCACTTGCACCACCCACTGATCTGCACCTCTGTCTCTCCATTCCTCCCAAAAGAGGCTGAGTCTGGCCCCCACCGGCGCATGGAGGACAGGGTTCCTACTTACTGGCATGACGACCTTGTGGCTTCGAGGAGAACTTGTGACCCCTGGAGTTGGAGCGGGACCTCGAGTAAGGTTTGGGCCTGGAGTTACGAAACGGATGCCTGTTAAGAGGAGATACCATCTTGGTCAACGGAGCGGGAGCAGGCCTCGGTTTGGTGGAAGACACAGACAGGATGTGTGACGAAGCCCTCTTATCCATGGCTAAAAGGACGTCTTTCACTACTGCTTCTGGGAAAAGGCCCTCCTTGTCAAAGGGTGTGAATGCCAACGCTGTTCTCTGCGAAGAAGTCACAGCCTTAGATAAGAAAGAGCACCAAGTTTCCCTCTTCTTCAGAGTGGCCATGGCGAAGAGGGAGGAAAGTTCGCCTGCCGCATCATGGATAGCAATATCGGTGCAGGAAAGGAACCCCGTGATTCTCTCCAAGACGTCTTCTGCGACATTAGCCTGCTCCACCTGTTTAAAAATAGCTCCCATTGACCAATCGATAAAGCTGACAATCTCTAGGAGCTTGCAGAGGTTCTTGGAAAGATGTTCTACATCTAGGGCAGAACAGAAGGTCTTGGCCGCCTCGATTGAAATGCGTCTTGAGGGGTCCACAAGGGAGCCGAAGTCCCCTTGTGTTGAAATTGCTAGCCCAGTGAAGGAGAAGTTCCTGTGCTATAATAATTTTGCCTCCTTTTCGACAGCTTTGAAGGAGGGTACGCAAACGACGATTTACCCGAGGACCTCTTAGCTTCCAACCACGCCTCTACCTCCTTTAATGCTTTCTTGGAGGCGGTGGAGAGTACCAACTTGGGAAGGGAAGTGGCAGGACATTGTTTTCCCAGACGCAACGTGGAAGTCAGAGAAGAGGTGGCTGTTGGCTGAAAATGTTGAGGGTACGACTGCAGCAGAAAGCTGAGTAGAGAAACGTAATGGGAAGAAGGCCCCGATTCACCGGGACCTTCCTCTTCACCAGAAAGAATCGGTTCCGTGCCAAGATCGTCCAGGAGTTGAGGAGGAACAACTTCTTGAACCCCAGGAATACCAAGGACTTTGCGGACTACCTTTTCTAGCTTCTCTTCCAACAGAATAGACTCCTGGGAAGGCGAGGATGTAGCCAAAGGAGCAGACACTTCCTGTGTAGGAGGAGGAGAAAGAGGCCCAGGCACTTGAGGCAGAACTTCCTGGAGAGGGCTAGGCATCTTGACTGCCCTAGGTGACCTGGGAGGAAGCGTGAAAATGTATCTTCTTGATCGGAAACCCACACTGAGCAACCAGGTATAGGGCTAGCTGTCCTTTTCTTGAAGAGTTTAGTAACCCTAGGGCAGGAATTATCCGAAGATTGCCTCTTTAAGGGTCGAGAGGCATGATCCCACTTGCGATGATGAGGAGGGGGGGATCCAAGAGCTGGAATATGAAGAGACTGAAGATGAACTGCTGCTACTCTCACCTGAAGAACTTAAACCTTAGTGCTGCTTCTGGGGACACCATCCTTGACGATGTCGGCGATGAGACAAGATCCTGATGATGCGATGGAGAAACACTATGAACTGGCGCCCAAAACTCCGCCTTGGAGATTCACTTTACGCACTCCCTGAAGCTTTCGAACGCTCAAGACGAGTCAAGCTTACTACTTTCACCACCAGGGCTAAGGCTTTCCTGTGCCTTAGAGGACGAGCCTGCTCGTGGGCAAGAATTTCCGACCTTTTCGCCAGCGCCGACTGTCTTCTAGCCTCAGAAGGCGAAGCGGGACGGCTGCCTTTGCTCAAAAGATTCAGAAAACGAGCAGACTCGCCTGAAACACGATCGAACAACAACCACACTGTTATCACCAACACTGACGTCATCACCGACGCTAACGCCGTTGACTACAGTGCAAACCCGCACTAAACTTAAGACCGACTCCATGAAACCGTTCATTTGCGCTTCCATTTGATTTCTGAAAAGAGCGAATTTCTGATTTATCAGCCTCGAGGCTGGGCTTGGCTTTAGGAAAACATACTGGGAAGCTGGTGAAGAAGAGGGGGAATATGAGAGGGGAAAGAGCCGCTTTAGAGGAGGGGGTAGGAGAAGAGGAAGGAACAGCCGGGTAGAGGAGGTGACGCCGATGCCACCATCGAAGAAGATAGCCTAGTTTCCTTCGCTAAAGGCTTTCCTATCCCTATCCCTAACCAGCTTTACCTAATGGGAACTGTACGTTTGCCAAAACTCCTGACTCCATCCCATACACTCACTGCATGTGTTCTCCTGGGAACACTCTTGACCCCTACATGCTGTACACAAAGAATGGCAGTCGATTTAAGTTTAACCAGTTTGGCGGAGCACAATTTCCCTCAAAACCCTGGATCCCGAGAAACTGGAATCCGACATAGCTACTAAGTCACAGAGCTATGCTAGCTAGATTAATAAAGGGATTTTGACAGAGGAAAATCTATTTCTGAGAAGGTCCCGTGTCACCGGTGAAATTCCATTACAGCAACCCAATTTCTAGGTATAACAATGCTAGATATACCAGAGAAAAAGAGTTTCCAGGAAAGCTTATGGGTATTTACTCCCCAGTCCCCATCGGCATCCGTAGAAGGTTGGTCTAATGAAGGGTGAGTGAAATACCACTACCACGTTTGAAATATATCTCGAAAGATCTCTCCTTATCAAAACCTCGATAAAGAGTGGTGAGTGCTTTGCAAGTCCCCACTGAACACCCGCCAGGACCAGCGACACCAGCGCCACCTTTTCATTCCATGCTAGCACTAACCCCAGACTTGGCATGTGCAAAAAGGGGAGGGAGTACTAGACTAGACAGGGAGGGTCACCGGGTGACACGACCTTCCTCAGAAATGGATTTTTCCTCTGTCAAAATCCCTTTTCTGAGTTCAGTCCCAGTGTCACTTGGTGAAATAGTGATAGAGAATCATGCCAAGACTGCTACTACTGGAAAACAAGGGGGTAACCTGAAGAAAAGGCAAAATTGTAATTCCAAATAATTTTAATTCCCAAGAATCTCTTCCATGAAGCAAGAATACTTAAAAGTAAGGCAACTTAATTTTAAGGCACACTGCTCCAACTTAACACTACAAAACACTGGAGGTCTCCACTGATGGGGAGAAACTTTCAAAAAATCTTAAAATTACCAAAAGTAGTGAAACATGAAATGTGCACAGAACAAGAAATACAACTTTAAAACTATATATGTAAACTTAGGCTTAAACATGTAAGAGACAAGACTAATGAAAATAACTTTTCAATTATCCGGACCAAATTTTCTTGGAGCCAACAAAAACTGTCCAGTACCCCATGCAAACAATCCCACTTGGCTAATCAGGTTACAGTTTTCCATCATAAAATACAAATATATCAATATGAAGAGCTAGGCTCAGTGAGGCATAAACTACCAGGAAAACAAGCAGAGAAGCAAATGAGGTAGGTGGGCGGGGAAAAGGAAAGGATATAATTATTTAATGTGGGGAGATGACACTTCCACTGCTACAGTAGAATATTTCAGGGCATAACCTGATTTTAAATAGTGGCGTTTAAACACTGAGGAAATTTCCAACCCCTTCCATTTAATAACTCTGAAAAGTCCATATTATGAAAATAATTAGTAGAAGTAGCCAACTGGCCTCCAATATCATGAACTTTAGGAACTGAAACTGGGTTGGCTTGTTTAATGAAATCCAGAATCTGTTGTCTTATACCATTAAGGGAAAGAGTACCACCTTTCTCCTGATAAAAAGAGGACCCACTTACTCTGTGGAGTTCTTGAGAGGTAAGATTTAAGTGTATGGACTGGACATAAAGATTGATCTTGAGAGGGGGGCACCACCTTCCAGGGAGACCACCTGTCCTGTGGGTCTTCAAGTTTTAAAAGCTAAAAATCTAGGGTCAGGGGAGAGGAGGACTTCTCCGGATGGGAGGCAAGTTAACAAAATTATCACCTCTAGTGAGAGCTGACAGCTCTGAAATTCTAGCACCTGAAGCCAAACTAAAATAAGGTTTTCCTTAACAGATCTTGATAAGGCAATGTAAAGAGTAGCCAACTTGATGCTAATTTAAGGAATGTTGACTTAACCAAGTAACCAATGTGGGACGTGATTCACTATCGCTCAGAAAAGGCCTCTCTGGGGATGGATGAAACATAAGAATCTGTGCAAAGAAGTCACAGCCTTAAATTTAAAGAGCAGAAATACCTTTCTTCTTGCCGACTTGACTGTGGTAAGAGGAGGCCAGGCCAGCCTTTCATCAAACAGTATATGAACCTCACATTCTCTCCAAAACGTCTTCTGGCAAGGCCTGCTCAACCTGTTTAAAAACAGCCTCATTGACCAATCGAAAAACTGACAATCTCTAGGAGCTTGCAGAGGTTCTTGGAAAAATGTTCTACATCTAGGCAGAACAGAAGGTCTTGGCAGCTTCATATGAAATGGGAATTGAGGGGTCCACAAGGGAACCAGGAACCAACCATGAGGGCTGCCAGAGCCAGTGAAGGAGAAGTTCCTGTGCTATAACCGGAATGCCTGCTTTTGACAGCTTTGAAGGAAATAATAATAATAATAATTTACCAAACCTCAAAATTCCAACCATGGTAACCTCCTTTAACAATGCTTTCTTGGAGGCAGTGGAGCGTACCAACTTAGAACCATCTCAGGACATTGTTTTCCAGATGCAACGTGGAAGTCGGAGAAGAGGTGGCTGTTGGCTGAAAATGTTGAGGGCCACACTGCAGCAGAAAGCTGTGAGCAGATGGGGTAATGGGAAGAGGCGATTCACAGGGACCTTCCTCTTCACCAGAAAGAATCACCCACCCCACAAGATCGCTGGGGGTTGAGGGGAGGAACAACTTCTGAACCCCAGGAATACCAAGGACTTTGATGACTAACGCCATCTAGCTTCTCTTCCAACAGAATAGACTCTGAGGGGGCGGGGATGTAGGGGAGGAGCAGACACTTCCTGTGTAGGAGGAGGAGAGAAGACAAAGGCACATGAGGCAGAACTTCCTGGAGAGGGCTACCTTGACTTCCCAAGGTGACCTTGGAAGGGAGCGTCTGAAATGTATCTTCTTGATCGAACCCTCACTGAGCAGCCAGGTATAAAGCTGTCCTTTTCTTGAAGAGTTTAGTAACCTAGGGCAGGAATTATCCGAGAGATTGCCTCTTTAACAGGGAGGAATGATCCCACTGAGAGCCAAGGAGGGGAATCGAAGAGCTGGAATATGAAGAGACTGAAGATGAACTGCTGCTAAGAACTCACCTAAAGAACTTAAGAGGACTTAGGGCTCACTCTGACCTCAAACGGAGGAACAGCAACAAAATCTGCGATGTCAACCTGATCTCAGAAGATCAGGCAAGGGATGGAGAAACACTACAACCATCATACAAAAACAATAGAATAAAATTAAAACTCCGGGGCCTTGTAGCCTATCCTTTTAGTAATTCAAAATATTTTTAAGGCTCATCAGAGTCAAACTTACTACTTTCAAAACAAAAACAAATAAAACTCCTGTAACTTAATTAAGAGCACCTCTTCAAGAATAAAGAATTTCTACCTTTCGAGACTAGCGAAAAGGAACCCTAGCCTCAGAAGGGGTACAGGATGGCTGCAACTGCTCAAAACAAAAACTAAAGACTGGCCTGAAAGCACGATCGCGAACAACCAGGAAGGTTATCACCAACACTAAAATCACCGATATATAACGCTGGGAGAAAACTCCGACCGCAAAAACAGACCGGACTCCATGAAACCGTTCATTTGATAGCTTCCATTTGATTCTGAAAAGATCCCAATATTTATGATTTATCAGACCAAAACAGCTAACACAGATCAAAAGCATACAAGAAGATGGTGAAGAAGACTTAGAGATGGAAAAGGTGCTAGAGGAGGGGTAGGAGATGAGGAAAATAAATCCAAAAGGAGGGACGCCCGATGCCACCATCAAAGAAGATAGCCTAGTTTCCTTACGCTAAAAATGCTTTCCTATCCCTATCCCTAACCAGCTTTACCTGAGTGGGGACTGTATGTTTGCCAAAACTCCTGACTCCATCCCATACACTCACTGCATGTGTTCTCCTGGTATTTCACTCACCCTTCATTATACCGTACTTCAAAAATGATGGTCGGGGGTAAGTAACTAGTTTCCTGAAAGCACAAATTCCCTGGTATAAACCCTGGATTGTTATACTGGAATTCGACTGTAATGGAAAGTCACCGAGCTACGCTAGGACTAGATTAATAAACAGGAAATTGAGTACTTCACCAAAGAGAGACGCCACAAATAAGTGCAACGAGACAAAGGACACCAAACAGTTTGAGACAGACGGACGCGCGAGATGCGTTCACAATACGCCCGAGAATGAAACTGACCTGGGTTCATGGGTATGTCGCTTTCACACCACCCCCACCGGCATCCGGTGGGGTTGGGTCTCCGCCAATTATATCAGCATTCCAAACAAAGTTTGAAAATTTATATCTTGGACGTGTCAATTTTAAGAGGTAAAAGCTTTTACAGTGTTTTGGTAAGTCATTATAATGAAATTCTGACAATCTGCCTTCACATGACTGATTCTCTTAGAAGTGAAGGGACAGAAGGCTGGGGCTACCCAGAGAGCATGTTGGTACTCTAAAATTCTTGTAGAACCATATGTTCTATTAAATTGGAAATACAGTAAACCCCCCGTATTCGCGTTCTCAGGGTTCGCGGACTCACGCATTCGCGGGTTTCTCTGTGGAACATATCTAGCCATCATTCGCGGAAAATTCGCCCATTCGTGGTATTTTTCACTGAGAAATATTCACTAATTACTGTATTTTCATATATTTTTCATGAATAAATGCACTTTTTGTGATAAAACTATTAAAATACTCAGGTATAAGCATTTTTACAGGGTTTTTCTTGGTTTAAGCTATCAAAATGGGCAGTTCTAAGTGTTTTTAGAGGGTTTTAAGCATTCATGATTTGACCTATTCACGCGGGGGTGTGGACCATCCCCAAATACGGGGGCTTCACTGTAGGTTTAATCTGCGGCTTTCTTTATGTTCATAGGTAGGATAACTGTCTCATTCGGCGGTTTCCAAATTCCTATTGAAGGAGGGACCATGCACCGTTCAGTATTAGGAAAAGCAGCCCTGTCCCGAAATTGTATGTGTTCAACTTCAATCATAGTTTTCCTTTCAGGTGAAAGGATATACAATGAGGTGCCATGCAAAGGGTTATCTGCCCATACTACCCTTTGATTTGAAGTTTCATATTCCGAACTGACTGTATTAGTTACCAGTCAGAGTTCTGGGGGTGGGTAAGCTGTCTCTTAATAACTGTTCTGATTTCAACAGGGATCTAGACAACTTACTCAACTTCTTTTTGGGCTTGGGATTTTCATTACCTTGTTCCCATAGCCTGAGTTTCTTTGGTAAGAGAACCAATCTCTCCCCAGGCAGACTTCATTCTCTAGCTTAGTGGCAGAGAAACTTTCACACATTACATCTAATTCAGTATCCAGGACTGACCTGATTTCCTCTTGGGAATTATGGATGGCGTCTCTAATATACGGACGCTCAGTAGCAATAACATCCTTAATACTGCTCATAATTTCCTTCCAGAATTCAGAAAGTAGAGCAAGCGGAATTTCCCGATCAGGAGAGCTTGCATGAACTGATTGTGCCAAGGCAGTTGTATCACCACTGGCCGGCAATACAGAAGTCATGGATAAACCACTATACCCCTTAGATGACACAGACACTTCAGATGGGGTTGGAAGGACCCTACCATGATACCCTTCAATATCTGATTGCTACGTGGGAAAGGGAAGATTTTCATCTGATGTACCCCTCTCATGTAAAGCAGAAGAATTGGTCCCTGGTCCTTCCAGATTCAGGACAGTTTCACTAGCTATATCCGCTTCACGTTAATATTAGTGACTCTCTCCCAAGGAAAGACTTTGTCTTCATCAGATGAGTTGAAGCAGGAGGTTCTAGGAACCAATGTTTTCGAGTATTGGACTAAACATGGATTCTGCTTGGAGGGGGGAAGGAAACACTCTGCTAGAGTTTTTCCAGAAAGATGTACAGTAAACACCACATATTCGCGTTCTCGTGATTCACGGACTTACCTATTCACAGATTTCTCTATGGAGCATATATATACATTACTCGTGGGAAATTCGCCCACTTGTGGTATTTTTCACTGAGAAATATTCACTAATTACTGTATTTTCATATCATTTTAATGACTAAACACTTTCTGTGATAAACTATTAAAATACTCAGGTAGCCAGGTAGTCCTCGAGTTACAATAATTCACCTTACGATAAGTCGACTTTGCGATGGGGTAGGCAATTAATACCAATACGACAATATTTATAAAATATTTTTAAATTTCACACGGGGGCAGGCAGCAGGCACAATCAGGCAGCGAGAGAGACCAATTTACAATAGACCAACTTCTTTTCCTCCATCTCTTTATCCCATCTTCTAGTTAAAAAAGTAAAAGAGAATGATAAAAGTCTTGTTAGTAACCTTATACTCTTGTGTAAATGCATGCAGCCATAAACAACTGAACAGGGAAACTGTTGTTTTGCTTATAACTGAATCGGATAGCAACAGCCATTTTGCTTGTATTTCAACCATTGTGCAGTAGTAAACAATTACCATAGTTATGTTACAAATGATGTTAAGCAGAATAGGACTGGTATATTTTTACATTATACCCTTGTTTCCTATGGATAAAAGATCGCAAGGACATATACTGCTAAATTAAGCTGTAAGTTGTAGATGAAGCTGAGAAAACAAAGTTCATGCTACTAATGACTATAAATTGGAGAGAAAGTATTTTAATCAAAACTACTAGGCATGAAAGAACACATTACTGTTGTTTTTACACCGATAAACGATAAATATGTAAAGCTCGTATTATGATGAAATCGAGTCTTGATTTTTTACACAAAAGGAACACGGCCCCAAACGGCCAACGTCATCTATTAACGAAACAAATGGCTAAATTAATTTCACAAGATATATTTAAGTTATATTTCAACTTAAAAACACTTCGTATAACAAAAAATAACCTTGTTCCATATAAATAGAGTACAGTATCTAGAGATTCATTTACACAAAAGCAATATAAGAATATTTACAATATTATTGGGTCAGTGAAGTAAAGCATAACATTTTAAAAGATCCATGGAAAAGATGCATATTCGTTATGTTGATGTTTGTATAATATGATATTAATATGTGAATATAGGGTACAGTATAATGTGGGCTAGACTACTGTATATGTATACGGTATACCATAGTGTAGGGTAAGCTAATTCTTGTTTGTTATTCAATTTCTCTTTGTACTGAATTATCGTAAGTCACTAAGCATGAACCTCCAGAATTAGCTGATATTAATAATTACTATACTGTGTACTATGTATAGAGTATACTTTATAGCATAGGCTAGGCTACCACATATGTATACATGGTACTGAATACCCTAGTGTAGGCTAGGCTATATTCGAGATACATTTTTTCCAACAAATGATTGGTTTTTTGGAACCTAACCCCACCGTAAGTAGGATAATACCTGTATAAGCATTTTTAGTTTTTTTTTTTGTGTTTGAACTATCAAAATAGGGTGTTCTAAGTGTTTTTAGAAGGGTTTTAAGTATTCGCATATTTTAGCTATTCGCAGGGGGAGTGTGCTACGCATCCCCCGCGAATACAGGGGGTTTACTGTAGTCTCCTACTTCCGTACCCCTACTGAAACCTAAGCCCCATAGAGACAGCTGAAAGTGAGCTCTTCCATAATTTAAGCTCGCTGCCAAGAGCATTAACATATTTCACACATCCGTCAACTAACCAAACTCTCCTTTATTCCTACAAGGGTTGTGTTCATGGCAGGTGGCAAAAAGCAGACTGAGCAATCAATGAGGCACACTTAATCTGTAGTGATAAAAGGAACAAGTGTTTATTTGAACTATCTAGTGCTAGCTACCTATAATCACTGTTTAGGCAGCACACTTAACATAGAACAGGCTGACTTTGTCATAAGTATGTGCAGTAGCGATAGTATATTGTTAGGAATCATAACAATGGGTTATATCTATAAAACAGTAGTAATGTAATATAATATTCATAAATACTATAACTTTGCCTTAAAAGTATTTCTTCACAAACGTTACATGTGCTAACTACCTATAATCACTGCATAGGCAGCACACTTAACATAAAACAGGCTGACTTGGTCACAGGTATTTAGTCATGTATACTGTTACGAATCGTAACAATGGGTTATGTCCGTAAGACATCAATAACGTATTAAAATATTCATAATTACAACTATAACTTTGTCTTAAAAGTATTTTCTCTCAAATGTTACATCACTCAATTACAACAAAGCTAACTGTATACTGTAAATCCTATTTCTGTTTACCTGGTCTATTCCTAAGCCTAAAGTAAAAACTATAGCCTACATCAGAAGATATCATAAAGGAAAAATTGTGCCAAATTTTTTATATACAAACCAGGTACATGTAAATTTAATTTGTTTGCCAAAGCTCATTATCATGAAAACGTAAAATTTAAAAATCATATATGAAAAAGCAAACATCAAGAGAATTTCTTAAAGTGAAGTCACTAATGGCAAAGTAATATCTCTTGAAAAGTAGATCTGCAAAAAGAATATTCGTTCAACTTGATACAAGCTCCCTGATATTAAGGATAAATGGGGAACTTAATCAGTAAAACCACTTAGTTTGATAATTAATTACTGCAAATGATAAACTGGCTTTCACTAAACGCCAAGGTTTAGAAGTCAAGCACAACTGGGAACCGCCATCATGGTTACCTTTCATAAACAAGAAGTTAGGCTACCACCATTAATGATGTAAGTAGCTTAACATATTTATTAATGTTAAAAGGTCATAAACTAATGATTTTCAAAAACTAAAAAGTTGAATAATATTACTAATTTATTGTTAAATATCACTTGTCAGCCAGGAAAAGAGAAAACAGCATAGTACCTTGGCCTAGCAACCAAACCTAACTTCTCACCATGTGAGAGAGACACTGGCTCCCAACTTTAACAAAAACAAAGCTACCAGAAAAAACTTATTATTTATAAAACTTTCCACTGAGACTTAAACCTATGCACATAACTTGCTTCTGAGTTTAGTTCTTCCACGGTAACTGAAGTAAGATCTCGAAGCAAAAATAAGCAAACGAAAACATCCTTCATATTCTATTATTGTGCCAACATGCACTATTCCGGCCGAGACCAACTACAAGAGAATTCCTTGAGATTGGTTGGTCTGTCTTATGGAGCCCCGGGGGGACGAACAAGGGCTACGCTATCAAAATATGACAATAATACTAAGGTAATTACAACAGACAAAAGCAGCAGAACGAAAGTTGACATGCTGGAAAACACTGAAAGGTGCCAGGATATCGGAATTCAAAAGTGTACTTATAAAGTAATTTAAGCTCTGACATAGCAAAGATGTAAGCATTTCTGGGGAGATGGCTTTGGAGCAGGCCAGAATTTTCATAAGGAATTAAACCTAACGAATGACAGTGATCATTCACAAGCTTTGTTCTCCCTTTTAATAACACAGCAATATACATGTGGAATAAGCTGGCAAGACTTTGATTACATACAGGGTTTTTTAAGGGTGATTTCTGTCATCCGGCATTTTCTGTGGTCCGGCAGTGGCCTGGTCCCAAGTGTGCCAGATTACAAAGGCTGGACTGTGCCGTGAAAGCAGCAAACAGCCAAAACCATGAAACACCAACAAGCACTATACACAATGGCACCAAGGAGACTTCTGACAAGAGCTAAAACATTTAAAACTCCTGGTGGAGAACAGGTGTACTAGACAGTCATCTGGGGTCAACCATTCAATCTTCTTTTCTTTGAATGCCGACTTGCTATTAGCACAGAGATATAAGTTATCTTTTACAGTAGGAAAGATCCATGCCAAATAATAGCATTTTAACCACTCTGAAGAGTGTGAAGTCACCAAACAGCCAAGGGTATTGGGGCTTGCAGTCCCATATTTGTACAGAAATGTTGGAAAAAATTAAAACCAAATAATTGCTGTTGCTGTTACTGTTACTAAGTAATTCAACCACATTACTGAGTTAGAAAAGAAGAAATTTATGACAGTTGAATCTTGGTAAAGGAGAGAAAAGCTGGACGTTTTGGCAATTAGTGAGATAAAAATAAATGGCAGTACCTGTTGGAATGGGATGAACAAAGAGTGATTGTGTTTAGCAGAAAAGGTGTAGAGTTGGGAAGGGGTAGCGCTGGCAGTGCCATTGTGTATGTAGGAATCTCAGGGCTGGTGAAAGAGAACAAATGTGTCAGTACAAGGACTGTATGGGAAAGAAAGACTGTGTGTAGCAGGATAAAAAGTTGTAAAAATGGATGCACATGGTCACAGAATGAAAAGAAATTAGAATGTAAAATGTCACAAAATTATTAATGAGTGTACAAATATAAAAAAAAATTACTATAAAAATAAAAATTTTATAAAAACACTAATATTAAAACTTCAAAGGGAAGCTGGACGAGTCCACATTTAGAGCTGGTTTTAATTTTCTTATATACAGAGATTCTGCCAATCTAACATCATTTTCAACAAAAGTAATACCTCGATCTTACACAATTCAAGTTGTGTGAATTCACAGACACGTGACATTTGCGAATCCTCGCGATAGGGGGGGAGAGAGAGAGAGAGTAAAAGAGATAAGGGTTGTCCTTACTTAAGAGAGTGAAATTATTTATCAGTTATTACGAAACAGAGACAGTAACACGAGAGAGAGAGAGAGAGAGAGAGAGAGAGAGAGAAAATATCAAGTTAAATTATTTATGAATTTACAAGAGAGAGAGAGAGAGAGAGAGAGAGAGAGAGAGAGAGAGTTATTCTGACATTAGATATCAAAAGATGGAAATTCATGATTTATGAAGGAAAAGGGAAAAGAGAGAGAGAGAGAGAGAGAGAGAGAGAGAGAGAGAGAGAGAGTACCAGAAATCCTTTGACACGCTGTGGGCAATGATTGACATATTTGACAGCTTTGCCCTCGCCCCTCTCTTCAAAGGTTTCTCAAAAGATCGGGAAATGATATTTGTTCGTTTAAAATATCACATAATTTACTGTAGAAATGTATAAATTTTGTAATTAGTTATATTATTATTATTATTATTAATACCTGAAATTAGTACTTATTATTAGGTAAATCTTTTATTTATCAACAAAAATCTGACTTGAGTAAACTGAAAGAGATGGCAGAAAAGAGGCTAAGAAGCAAGACAACAAGAGAGGAACTGAATGAGAAATACAAAGTAGATATAAAACAGAGGATATAAAACAGGCTTAAAGCCAAAGCACATAAGATCCAACAGTACATGAATAGGAATAAGGGATACCAACAGAACAAACTCTTTGGAACCAACCAGAAAAGACTATACAGTCAACTATGAGGGGAAGACAACCACCAGGAAATTCCTGAAGCCAAACAAACTAAGAGACTCTGGGAAAACATATGGAGCAATCCAGTATCACACAACAAACATGCAACATGGCTCCAGGAAATCAAGGCAGAAGAAATGGGGAGAATAAAACAAAGATTCACAGAGATCACAACAGACACAGTCAGACACCAACTAAAGAATTTGCCCAACTGGAAAGCCCTAGGTCCCGATGAAGTCCACGGATACTGGGTCAAAAACTTCAAGGCCCTACACCCACGAATAGCAGAACAACTCCAGCATTGTATCACAAACCACCATGCACCCAAATGGATGACCACAGAAGAACATCATTAGTACAGAAAGACAAGAACAAGGGAAATATAGCAAGTAACTACAGGCCTATCTCCTGCCTACCAATAATGTGGAAGTTACTGGAAATATAGCAAGTAACTACAGGCCTATCTCCTGCCTACCAATAATGTGGAAGTTACTAACAGGTATCATCAGTGAAAGGCTATACAATTACCTAGAGGACACAAACACCATCCCCCAACAACAAAAAGGCTGCTGAAGGAAGTGTAGGGGCACAAAAGATCAGCTCCTAATATACAAAATGGTAATGAAGAACAGTAAGAGAAGGAGAACCAACCTAAGCATGGCACGGATTGACTATAAGAAAGCCTTCAACATGATACCGCACGTGGTTAATAGAATACCTGAAAATATATGGGGCAGAGGAAAACACCATCCGCTTCCTTAAAAATACAATGCGCAACAGGGACACAATACTTACAAGCTCTGGGATAAGACTAGCAGAAGTTAACAACAGGAGAGGGATCTTTCAAGGCGACTCACTGTCCCCACTACTCTTCGTAGTAGCCATGATTCCCATGACAAAAGTACTGCAGAAGATGGATGCTGGATACCAACTCAAGAAAGGAGGCAACAGAATTAACCATCTATGTTCATGGACGACATCAAGCTGTATGGTAAGAGCATCAAGGAAACAGATACCCTAATCCAGGCTGTAAGGATTGTATCTGGGGACATCAGGATGGAGTTTGGAATAGAAGAATGCGCCTTGGTCAACATACAAAAAGGCAAAGTAACAAGGACTGAAGGGATAAAGCTACCAAATGGGAATAGCATCAAACACGTAGATGAGACAGGATACAAATACCTGGGAATAATGGAAGGAGAGGATATAAAGCACCAAGAGATGGACACGATCAGGAAAGAATATATGCAGACTCAAGGCGACACTCAAGTCAAAACTCAACGCAGGAAACATGATGAAAGCCATAAACACATGGGCAGTACCAGTAATCAGGTACAGCACAGGAGTAGTGGAGTGGACGAAGGCTGAACTCCGCAGCATCGACCAGAAAACTAGAAAACACATGACAATACACAAAGCACTACATCCAAGAGCAAATACAGACAGACTATACATAACACGAAAGGAAGGGGGGAGAGGGCTACTAAGCATAGAGGGCTGCATCAACATCAAGAGCAGAGCACTGGGGCAATATCTGAAAACCAGTGAAGACGAGTGGCTAAGGAGTGCATGGGAAGAAGGACTGATAAAAGTAGACGAAGACCCAGAAATATAGAGACAGGAGAATGAAAACCAGAACAGAGGAATGGCACAACAAACCAATGCACAGACAGTACCTGAGACTGACAAAAGAACTGGCCAGAGACGAAACAAGGCAATGGCTACAGAGGGGAGAACTCAAGAAGGAAACAGAAGGAATGCTAACTGCAGCACAAGATCAGGCCCTACGAACCAGATATGTTCAAAGAACAATAGATGGAAATAACGTCGCGCCCATATGCAGCAAGTGCAATATGAAAGACAAGACCATAAACTACATAGCAAGTGAATGTCCAGCGACTGCACAAAACCAGTACAAAAAGAGGCATGATTTAGTAGCATAAGCCCTTCACTGGACCCTGTGTAAGAAACATCAGCCAGCTTGCAGTAATAAGTGGTACGAACACCAACCTGAGGGAGTGATAGAAAATGACCAGGCAAAGATCCTCTGGGACTATGGTATCAGAACAGATAAACAGATAGGGTGATGCATGCCAACAGACCAGACGTGACGCTGATTGACAAAATCAAGAAGAAAGTATCACTCATTGATGTCGCAATACCATGGGACACCAGAGTAGATGAGAAAGAGAGAGATAACTGATAAGTGTTAAGACCTGAAAACTGAAATAAGAAGGATATGGAATATGCCAGTGGAAATTGTCTCCATAATCATAGGAACACAGGCACGATCCCAAGATCCAAGAAAAGGAATCTGGAAAAGCTAGATGCCAAAGTAGCTTCAGGACTCATGCAAAAAAGTGTGCTACTAAAAACAGTGCACATAGTGAGAAAAGCAATGGACTCCTAAGGAGGCAGGATGCAGCCCAGAACCCCACACTAAAAAAACCACCCAGTCGAATAGGATGACTGTGATAGACAAAAAAAAAAAAATAATAATAATAATAATAAAACTGTGATTACAAAAGTTGTACATTTCTATAGTAAATTATGTGACATTTTAAACAAGCAAATATAATTTCCTGATCTTTTGAGAAACCTCTGAAAAGTGGGGCGAGGGCAAAGCTGTCAAATGTGTCAATCACTGCCTACAGTGTGTCAAAGAATTTCTGGTACTCTCTCTCTCTCTCTCTTTTTCTTTTTCCTTTTTCCATCATAAACCATGAATTTCCATCTTTTGATATCTAACGTAAGAATAACTTCTCTCTTTCCCTCTCTCATGTTATTCTCTCTCTCTCGTAAATTCATAAATAATTTAATATACAGTTTAAATTGATCTAATTTTACCTGTACCATCTACGGACTGTGGCAAATGCGTTCAAAAACATAGAGACATAATAACTAAGAGCTATATTAGTCCAAATAAAAAACACTGTTTGTTCATGAAAAGCATTTCAGAACAAAGAGAAAGAGACATAAAATAAAGTAGTCATTAAAAAGAGGTTCAGAGGACTCCTAAAAATAAATCGGTCAAAAGGGAAAAGAAAGAGAAATTCTCTTCCAACTCTCTATTCTTATGTCAACTATTTATTTCTTTTTTTAAGGGTAATGTTTTAGCTAACTTTTAAATGAGATTACAGTAACTTTAATTTCATTTAAAAGTTAGCTTAATAATCTGGGACCATGATTAGGGTCATATTTAGTGTTTAAACTTTAGAAATAAGCATTTATTAGCATTTTTTGAGACCATGCCAAACTTATGCAAAAATTCGCCTTGCACGACGGGTTCTGGAACCTAACCTCGCGTAAGTTCGGGGTACGAATGTATACCTCTAAATATGATATTAAAATCTTCAACATTTACATTAATATTGCAGACCTCATGGCAGTGGTCCCTTATGGCTGAATATAAAGGCTTTGCCAATGGTCTCCCAGTTCTACAACTTATAATCATGGAATCTGAAATACAGTTTTAATAGAAGTTCAGTTTTAATAGATGAGCAAACGTACACTAGATGGCACTGAAGACATACAAATTTGCATATGATTCCCAATTCAGAAGAAGGTGGCAATTTTTCTTTATGGTTAACAAAATTCTTAATTTTATAATTATACAATATTACTGAAGGGGTGGTTTGTGGAAAATATTTGCTAAAATTTTAATACATTTCTTTCTTAAAAAATTTGTGTTTTGTCATTCAAGAATGGCATTTTGAAATAGAAAGTCAACTGTGTACATTCTGTTTAATTTGTTAAAGAACAACTTATCAGTAAAACCATTATCATTATCATTAAAAAACTTGTATAGAAGAACAGTTTTTTAGGATATAATTCATAAGTTCAAAAAAATAAAGTGTTAAAAATATTACATTTAAATGTCTAATAACAAGCACTAAGAAAATTCACCCATAGACCAGTAAATGTTGGTTTCTTATAGACCATAATACTGAAATCAGTACTTTGTCGAGAAACGAGTGCATCTAAAAAAGATAACTGGCTGTTTTGCTCTAATTCAATGGTGAACTTTATCTTATCATGCTTTGTATTTATGTACTTTAGAAACAGGTTAGCTTGCTGCTCGCTCTCAAGTATCAAAAAGGTGTCACCCTCGTAACACTGGTATAATTTAGGTTTAAAGTCAATGGGGCATTGTTCTAACCATTCTCTTTTGTAATGGCAGAGAAAAATGTTGGCCAATGTTGCTGATAAGGAGATCCCATAGCTAATCTGTCTATTTGTTCATAATATTGACCACTGAATAAAAAGTAAGTGTCATTTATAGCCAATTCAATCAATCCTTTAAACTCCTTCCTTGTTATTTATTTATTTATTATTAAAATAGTTTAACCAGACCACTGAGCTGACTATCAGCTCTCATAGGGCTGGCCCGAAGGATTAGGATGAAATGACAAGTCTAAGCTAGAAGCCTAGCACTGGGACCTAATAAGTCACTCGTCAATGATGAATGAACGAAAATGAAAATGAAATTAAAAGCTGTAAAAAGGCAAACGCTTTCATACTGGAACACACTCACAAAATAAATACATTTATACTCATGCTTCCATATATACTTACTAAAAAGGTATATTAAAATTCAAAATAAATTAAGTAAAATTATAAAATTTACTTGTTTTAGAATTCATTATACTGATTGATTGATTTTTTTATATTTTATCAATTAACTTGCAGTTTCTCATGAACACTAAAATGGGTACTATTGAGAATGTTGAAGATTCCGACAAAATTTCTTTTATTGGTCTATTTCCAAAATTTGATAATCACTGCAGGTTATATTTTGGACATTCACACAGTACATGCTTAACTGTTATCAACACATTGCAATATGGGAACTTGGGAGGAGGGCCACATGGACTGTTCATTAAGTGTCCATGTGTCAAACGGGTACGGCCCATTCAAAGACGCGTAAGAATTACTTGTGCGTGTCTCTCTCTGTGATATGATGAACTCCACTTTCCAACACTGGATTTTATCTGTTTTAATTTATTATTTTCAGGTTCTTCTTTCCATATATTTTGCCATTTTTTTACAATGACTGTTTTTATATATCTTGTATAGTCACTAATAGGGATGTCTACATTTGCTCATTATGTGGACCGCTTCTTTAGCTGCTTTATCAGCCTCTTCATTTCCCTTAATCCCTTCACAGGCAGGGATCCAACATATTTCAATATTTTTTCCCTTGTTATACAATTTATGGAGTGAAAGCTTTATATGTTGTACAATATTATTTTTTTTATTATAGCTTTGAATGCTTCTATAGCACTTCTGGAGTCGCTATAAATCACAAAATTATTGCACGAGACTTCTCTAATTTTTTTATGGCTGATACTATTGCACATAATTCAGCTGTAAATACTGAGGCTTTATCTGGGAGAGAGAACTGATACGTTTTGTTTTGGGATACTGCAGCATATCCCACTCCGTATTGTGATGTAGATCCGTCGGTGTATATTACATAATGTGGACCTTTTCGGGTTATATGTTCTACTGCATGTTGTCAGTGGTGTTCTGGAGTATATGAATGACTTTTTGATAAATATTTCAAGTGTGTACAAATTCTCATTTTATTCCTTGTCCAAGGAGGAGGTGATTTTAATATTAAAGGTAACTGTATATATATATTCAGCAACTCAAACAATCTTCTAGCTCTATTTGGGAAAGGAGGTGGATGATTGTTTATAAACACATCTTTTAATCCAAATAATTTTTTGGTTGGAGAATCATTTGCCTGAATTCTCAGAGCACTCTTCATTGTTACTAGCTGTCTATGGAGAGACAGAGGTAGTTCACCACATTCAACTTGTAAAGATGATGTTGGTGATGATCGAAAAGCTCCTGAACATATTCTAAGGCCTTCATTATGAACTGGGTCTACCGTTGCAGCGTTGCGTCTGATGCCAAGCCATATATTTCACTTCCATAATCAATGATAGACAGCACTGTTGCTTTATACAATAAAGTAAGGGTATGTCTATTAGCTCCCCAAGTAGTGTTCGATAGTTTTTTAATTAGGTTTAATGCTCTTTTACATTTTGACTTCATGTATGTTATGTGGGCTTTCCAGTTCAAGTGAGTATCAAATACTAATCCCAAAAATTTTGCTGTTTGGCCAACTGGTATACTGTGGTTTCTGATTTTTAAGTCTATTTCTTCCCCTTTTTTTCACTTTTTATTTTTATAAAACATGATTGCTTGGGTTTTATCTATGGAAAATTTAAAGCCTACAGATAAACCCCATTCCTCTATTTTTACTATGCTTTTATTAATGATTCGTTCTGCATGTTTTATTCGAGATGCTGAATAATATATGGCAAAATCATCCATATATAGGTTACTTTTAATACCAATATGTAGATTATTACTGATATCATTAATTGCTAAAGTAAACAGTGTGCCACTAAGGACGCTTCCCTATGGAACACCATTTTCAAGAGGAAATGTTCTAGACAGAACATCATCAATTCTCACCTGAAAACTGCGATTTGTCAGGAAGTTTTGGACAAACCTAGGTAAATGTACACGGATGTCATTTTTATGTAACGTTTTTAATATTGCATACCTCCATGTAGTATCATATGCCTTTTCAATGTCAAAAAAGACGGCTATAGTAATTTGTTTTCCTTCAAATCCTCTTCGTATGTGGTCTTCCAAGTTAGAAAGAGAATCCAGTGTCGATCTGTTACTTTGTGACCCAAATTGAGTGGGAGTCAAAATTTTCTTTTCTCGAATGTGCCATGTTAGCCGAGCATTTACCATTTTTTCTAGTAATTTGCATAGACAACTAGTTAAAGAAATTGGTCTGTAATTGTTTACATTACTGGGATCTTTTCCAGGTTTAGGGACTGGAATAATTATAGCTTTGCTCCATTCATTAGGAAATAAATTTTGAAGCCACAAGTGGTTATACAACTCTAATAAGTATGTCTTTGCCAAAGGTGCTAAATGGCAGATCATTTCAAAACAAATACTGTCACCTCCAGGGGCAGATTTATTGCTGTTCAACAGAGCAAATTCTAACTCTGCCACAATAAATTTTCTATTATATCTTGTATGGTTTCAAAATTTATTGTTATTAACAATGTATTATTTTTCTTTGTTTGGAAATGCTCATCTAAATTTTTGTTGTTACTTTCTTTTGCTAAATTTTCACCTATTACATTACATTACTTATTTCTTTAGGGTGAAGTTACCAACACTCATCATTACCACAGATTTTGGATGTTAAAATAGTGATGGTTTTACTCTTCGGAACGTTGGTATAAAGAGAGGAAATGTCCAAACTGACCATAAAATTGACTCCCTACTATTTCATACCTTTTAGTTCATCAAAAGAAAAAGTCATACTAATTATTTAAAGTCATTCTTGGCACATTTATTAATGTAAGGAATTATATATTCAGCTAGTTTATAATTATGAGTTTTATATGCAGAAAGGAAAGGTCTTAGAGGTATACCAGGTTTGTGTACTTTTGGCAAACTGTACATTTGACCCTGTAGCATATAAGTCTTTGTATTGTAATTTGCATTTTGTTTTCATTTTTAGGCTTCCTTAAGTATCAGTTTAGTTTGTCTTCTAATAACATGTTGTTCTTGAGCGGATCCATGTGGTTTAATTTTCTAAAGGTGGCAGGGTCATTAAGAATTTCTTCCATTTTTGAGATGTAATCACTTTTGTCTAATATAACAATTCCTCTGCCCTTGTCTGGTTTACTCACAATGATGGATTTATCTCTCTTGAATTTCTTTAGTAAATCTATGTCATTTTCGTTTAATACACTGGGAGTTACACTGGGAGTTTTCATTTTCTTCTGCCTTGTGAAATCTTATGGCATTGTTAAATAAAGTTCTTACGTCAACCAATAAATCATCATAAGTAATTTTTTCTTTAACAGGTATGCTTGATAATCTGTTGTAAAGAGCTTCAAAACAGAGCTGCATATTAAAATTCGAAAAGGAAGGAATTAAACAATGGTCCAAACCAAAACTTAGCAACCACTTTTCTCTTATGGAAAGAATTCGTTTCAAGAGGTTGATAACCTTTTGGCCCAAGTAAGAGAATGAAAAAGCATGTTTTTGGGATTGGTTGAATCTGTGCCTGGCTGTGTTTAGAGAATATGAAAAGAAAGCTGTTTGAAGTTATTTAAATGTACAAGATGATCACCAAGAAAGACATGGTACTGTTGAGAGGATATGAAGGGGCAGCTGCTTAAAATTGTTTAAATTTAAAAGTTTGTGACAGAGAAAGAAATAGCACTGTTGATAGGAAAGTCTTTGCAAGACTTTGTTTAGGAAGGGGCTTGATTGTTGGAAATAAATAGTTTTTGAAGAGAATGTTCCAAAGTATACTTGGGAAGGAGACCAAGGTGATGAAAAGTTTGCTAGAATATGTGTTGATAGATAGCAGATGCAAGAACAAGTTGATAGATGTAATGGCAAGAAGGGGCTGGATATAAAAGGGATTTTGACAAAGGAAAAATCTATTTCTGGGGGAGGACCTGTGTCACCCAGTGAAATAGTCCATTAGCACTGATTTCTAGGTATAAGTATTGCTAAATATACCAGAGAAAAAGCTAACCATAATGCCAGGGTTACGACCCCTGGATCGAACGCCATTAGATGGTGTCGGTATACACAAGGGGTGAGTGGTTGCCACTACCACAGGTCTCCGTCCTTATAGACTTCTCCAATCTCAAAACCCCGAAAAGTGAGGGGCCGTTCTAAACCTCACCCTCCGCATCCAGCCAACCACCACCCCGGCCGCCATCTTATAAACATCCTAAGTTAGCACCCTCCAAGCTTGGTATGCCACTCGGGAGGGAAAAAGGAAGTACAGGGATGGGTCACTGGGTGACACAGGTCCTCCCCCAGAAATAGATTTTTCCTTTGTCAAAATCCCTTTTCTGGGCTCGACCTGTGTCAGCCAGTGAAATCGTGACAGAGAATCAGCCATACAAAAGCTTAGTGGAGCCCTCTAAGAATTACCTTAATGGAGCTAAATAAAACTATGAGAAAATTACTGTGTTTTAATAACCCAAAACATTTATAATAAAAACAAAATTAACTTTATAGGGCACACAGTCTAAATCATAAATAACTAACACCAAGACACTTAAGGCTAACAAAAAGATTACAACAGGATATCCTTGGAACGGCCAGGAGTCAGGCTGTGAAGCAGGCCTGAGCTAAAGGTTAGAGGGCAAGGCAAGTAAACGAGGCAGGTAGGCGAGAGAGAATAAACAAAAAGATAAACTAAGGTTACATAACTAGTCTAGGGCTGGGGGAACAATACTTCCTGCAGCCACTGTGGAGTATTTAAGAGCCTCTAGAGATTTAAGATGGTGGCGTTTGAACACTGTTGGTGATTTCCAGCCAGTATACTTTTTAAGGTCATCAAAATTCATATTATGAAAATAATTAGCTGAGGTGGCCACCGCCCGAATATCATGTACCCTATGTACTGAATCCGGGTTTGCTTGCTTTATGAAATACAGTATTTGTTGCCTGATGGCCTTTAAGGAAATGGTTCCTCAATTTTCCCTAACAAAAAGGGGGCCAGACATTCTATTAGAAGTTCTATTTAAATAAGCTTTTAAAGTGTTAACTGGACATAAGGACAGATCCTGTGGAAGAAGAATAACCTTCCAAGGAGACCATCTATTCTGTGGATCCTCATTCTTTGCTAGCAACTTGAGATCCGGAGACAACAGAACTTCTCCTGACGGGAGGAAATCAACATGGTTCGGTTCTCTAGAGAGAGCAGACAGTTCAGAAATTCTAGCCCCTGAGGCTAAGCTTACTAGAAATAACATTTTCCTTAACAGACTTGAGTATGAACAAAATTCATTATCAGTATCTGATGCTAATTTAAGTACGTCATTTAAGAACCAGGAAACCGTGTGAGGACGGGTTGCTGGTCTAAGACGAGCGCATGCTTTAGGAATTGACGAAAAATATGAGTCTGTAAGGTTAATATTGAAGCCATGTAAAAATATTTTTCTTAAAGCAGATTTTGCTGTAGTAATAGTACTAGAGGCCAGTCCTTTCTCAAATAATGATCTGAAGAAAGAGATTGCTAGGTTCGTGGTCATTTCCTGAGCTTCAGATTCCCTCAGAAATAATGCTAACTTTTTAACTGCTGAGTCATATTGTCTGAGAGTAGATTCCCTCTTGTCTGAGTCTATGAACAGTGTATTAACCCTTAAACGCCTACTGGACGTATCATACGTCGACTAAAATTGTCTGTTGGGTGCCAAGTGGACATACCATCGTCGACTACAAAAAATTTCAACTTTCGGTCAACTTTGACTCACTAAAATGGTCGAAAACGCAATTGTAAGCTAAAACTCTTACATTCTAGTAATATTCAATCATGTACCTTCATTTTGCAACAAATTGGAAGTCTCTAGCACAATATTTCGATTTATGGTGAATTTTTGAAAAAACTTTTTCTTACGCCATTCACAACTCGTAACTCGGCCGAAAATTTCAGAAATTCTTCCGTCATTTTGTCGTAATTTTTGCACTGTTCTATATTAGCCATTACATAAAGTTTTATATATGAAAATGTGCGCAATTTCATGTACAATACAACAGAAAATAACTCATGGTTGTAGCTTTTATCAGTTTTGAAATATTTTCATATAAGTCATGATAACTGCCAAAATTTCAACCTTATTCAACTTTGACTTGACCGAAATGGTCAAAAACGCAATTGTAAGCTAAAACTCTTACATTCTAGTAATATTCCATCATTTACCTTAATTTTGCAACCAATTGGAAGTCTCTAGCACAATATTTCGATTTATGGTGAATTTTTAAAAATCTTTTTTACCTTACGTCCGCGCAGAAATTCTTTCGTCACGTTGTCGTAATGTTTGCACTGTTTTATATTAGTCGTTACATAAAGTTTTATATATGGAAATGTGCGCAATTTCATGTAGAATACAACAGAAAATAACTCATGGTTGTAGCTTTTATCAGTTTTGAAATATTTTCATATAAATCACGATATCTGCCAAAATTTCAAGCTTTCGGTCAACTTTAACTCGACCAAATGGTAAAAACGCAATTATAAGCTAAAACCCTTACATTCTAGTAATATTCAATCATGTACCTTCATTTTGCAACAAACTGGAAGTCTCTAGCACAATATTTCGATTTATGGTGAATTTCTGAAAAAAAAAAAAAACTTTTTCCTTACGTCTGCACGCGGTAACTCGGCCGAACATCTCAGAAATTCTTTCGTCGTGTTGTCATAATGTTTGCATCGTTTTACATTAGTCGTTACATAAACTTTTATATATGAAAATGTGTGCAATTTCATGTAGAATACAACAGAAGATAGCTCATGGTTGTGGCTTTTATCAGTTTTGAAATATTTTCACATAAATCACGATAACTGCCAAAATTTCAACCTTCGGTCAACTTTAACTCGACCAAAATGGAAAAAAAACGCAATTGTAAGCTAAAACTCTTACATTCTAGTAATATTCAATCGTTTACCTTCATTTTGCAATAAATTGGAAGTCTCTACCACAATATTTTGATTTATGGTGAATTTTTGAAAAAACATTTTCCTTACATCCATTGTGCGGTAACTCAGCCGAACATCTCAGAAATTTTTTTCTCTTGTTGTCGTAATATTTGCACAGTTTATATTAGTCGTTACATAAAGTTTTATATATGAAAATGTGCAAAATTTCATGTAAATACAACAGAAAATAACTCATGGTTGTAGCTTTATCAGTTTTGAAATATTTTCATATAAATCACGATAAATAGAAAAATTCAACTTTTGGTCAACTTTAACTCGACCGAAATGGTTTAGAAAACTGCAATTGTAAGCTAAAACACTTACAGTCTAGTAATATTCAATCAATTAGCTTCATTTTTCAACAAACGGGAAGTCTCTAGCACAATATTTCGATTTATGGTGAATTTTTGAAAAAAACATTTTTTTACGTCCACGTGTTACGAATTCATGCATCATTTTGTGATAATATTTTCTCTGTGTTGCTTTGATCATTTTACAATTTGTTATATACCAAAATCATCGCAATTTAGTGTAAAATACAACTAAAAAAAATTAACTCATTAGCTTTAACCGTTGTGCTTACAGCGCGATTTGTATACAATTATGTTTTTTTTTTTGTCATATATTCCAATATTTATATATGATAATGATATTTTTTCATTTCTGATGGTTGCATACTAAACTTCAGGCAATGACAAAAAAAAAAAGAGCCAAAATGAACTCTTAATCTTAAAAACTAAGCGTGCTGTGATTTTTGAAAAAACTTTTTTCCGCTTCAGCGCTAACTCACGAACCACGCATACGGGAGACGTTTTTGTAAATAGAGGCTCGGCGTTTAAGGGTTAATAGGATCAATGTTAGCGTCTTTCTGAGCTGCAAACTTCATGAAGTCCATAAAGCTAGGGCATTCAGAATTCTTGAGGAAGCTGACACTGTCCGAGTTTGTACTACTTGTGTCAATCTTGGACTGAGGATTTTATAGAGGGATGAATAAATTTGTTTGTATTTAGCATTTCCCAACGTTTTGTGAGAGAGAGAGAGAGAGAGAGAGAGAGAGAGAGAGAGAGAAGAGAGAGAGAGAGAGACACTGTCCGAGTTTGTACTACTTGTGTCAATCTTGGACTGAGGATTTTATAGAGGGATGAATAAATTTGTTTGTATTTAGCATTTCCCAAACGCATTTCCCAACGTTTTGAGAGAGAGAGAGAGAGAGAGAGAGAGAGAGAGAGAGAGAGAGAGAGAGAGAGAGTGTAATTGTCATTAGTGAGTGCTTCTGTTGTTGGAAGAGGGATGAGGTCGTTAGTTTGTTTACGGCGCTGTCTGTCTGTGGAATATGTGAAGGATTTTTCGGTTGTGGAGTGAGTCTTTGGTCAGAGCTAGTGCCGGTCAGTGGTTCTTGTGTGGGACAGTTTTGTCGTATGCTTTTCCGGGAGTTGTTGGTTTTCTTGTTGGTGTGCTGTTTATTTGTGTGTGTGTTCTGTTTCTTTTTTTGTATTTCCTTGTTGTGTTTGTGGTTGTTTAAAGCTAGGTTGTTGTTGTTGTTCAGAACCTTTATCCATCTCCAGCAACCAAGATCAGGGTGAGTGTTGTTTGTTGTTTTGTTTGAGGGTTTGAATTCCACCACAATTTGTTTGCGCAGGAGTTTCAACTCTAGAAGAAGAGGAAACCAATTGCTCTTCGGCCAGTTGGGTGCTACAAGTGCTACTTGACCTTTGAATGATCTGAGTTTGTGTAAAACTTTCATTAATAGGTTTATTGGTGGAAACAGATAGATCCTTTGCCACCTGTTCCAGTCTATTGACATCGCATCCGTGGAGTGAGCTAGAGGGTCTAGATTGGGAGCAACGTAACACGGAAGCTTGTGGTTGCTCTCTGTGGCAAACAGGTCCACCTGGAGACCCAGTACCTGAAGACAAATCCACTCGAATGATGCTTTGTCCAATGACCATTCCGACTCCAGCGGAGTTGTCCTGATATAGTGAATCTGCAATGACATTCCTGAACACCTGCCAGATGGGTAGCTGACAGGTGCCAAAGATGTTTCCTTGCCAGAGAGAAAATTGCAATCATTACCTGATTGATATGGCTCGACTTGGAGCCCCCTCTGTTTATACAATGTACAACTACTGCACTGTCCAGTACCAGTCTGATATGAATCTGTCTGGTTGGACGTAGCTTCTTTAGTGTTAGAAATACTGCCATTGCTTCTAGAATGTTAATATGGAACTGGCGGAATACAGTTGACGACGTTCCTTGAACTTTCTTGTGTTGGGAGTATCCTCCCCACCCGCTCAGGGAAGCATCCGTATGGATCACTAATGATGGAGGGGTAATTGGAGAGGCACTGACCTTGACAAACTCTTGACTGTTGACCATGGTCGAAGCTTTTCCTCAACACCGGCGGAATTAGAGACATCTTGTCTCTGTTTCTCCTGTTGGCTCGTCTCCGCCATACTCTGTTTATATCCTTCAGTTTGGCTTTCAGCAGCAAATCTGTCACTGACGTGAACTGAAGAGAACCCAGGAATCTTTCCTGGGTACAACGAGAGGCTTTTTTGTTTTTGAGGAACTGCCCGGTAGCTTTGGCTATTTCCCTCCTTTTGGCTGGCGGAAGTGACAGCTTGTGTGTGTTTAGATCCCATTGGATTCCTAACCACTGAAACTGAGCCTCCGGAACTAGACGGGATTTCTTCCTGTTTATTTGAAAACCTAAGGATTCCAGGAAGCTGATCACTATGAATGTTGCTTTTCGACATTCCTTGGCGTTGGATGCCCAAATTATCCAATCGTCCAGGTATGCGGCTAACATAATCCCTTGGGCCCGTAGCTGTTGGACTACTGTCTCTGCCAGTTTGGTAAAAATCCTGGGCGCTATGTTGAGCCCGAATGGCATGACTCTGAACGAGTATGCTTGTTTCCCTAGTCTGAACCCTAGGTAAGGAGAGAAGTTTCTCGCAATCGGGACGTGATAATATGCGTCTGAAAGATCTATAGAGGTGGTGACGGCCCCACGGGGAAGTAGGGTCCGCACCTGCGAGATTGTAAGCATGCGAAACTTGTCGCATTGAATGTATAAGTTGAGACGAGACAAGTCTAGAATTACTCTTTGCTGGATTGAGTCTTTCTTCGGGACACTGAACAGACGGCCTTGAAATTTCAGGTGTCTCACTTTCTTTATTGCCTTCTTTTGAAGAAGGTCTTTTACAAAGTCCAGTAAGTCTTTGGATGGAGGTTGATGGAATCTGACTGGCGGAGGAGGCCCTCTGCTCCAGCTCCATCCCAGACCTTTTGAAACTATGCTGTGGGCCCACGGACTGAAGGTCCAATGGTCCCGGAAGAGATATAGCCTCCCGCCTACCTGAGGAGACTTATTAAATGGAAGAGGACTTACTTCCTCTGCCTCCTCGGCCTCCTCTTCCACGGGAGAGAGGTCTAGTTGCAGCCCTACCTCTGTAAGCGGCTCTGGCTCTGCTCCCCCTCGCATGCCTGTTGTAGCCTCGAAACACCCCTTGGCTTTCAAACGAAGCGTTGAAGGCTGGGGACGCTACGAAGGCTGGCGGAGCAGGGGTTTGCTAAGCCGGCTGCATCAGTACGAACTGTTGCTGAGGCTGAGCTTTAGATGTAGAAGGCTGTCCGATCTGAGAGACCGGTACAGCTTGAAGCACAGTTTGAGCCTGGGGTTTCCTATATCTCCTGAACCTCTTCCTTTCCCTGGATTGAGGTCCGGAGGGCTCGGTGAATTTCCTTTTAAAAGGGAGACCCCAGCGGGAGCGAAGACTTTGATTTGCTCTGGTTGCCTCCGCCAGAACATTATTGACCTCATCCTCAGGGAAGATGTTAGGTCCCCAGATAGAACTCTTCATGAGTCTATTGGGTCGTGTCTGATAGTGGCGTCTGCGAAGATATGCTTCCGGCAGTTTTGTCTCGCCACTACAAAGTCATAAAGGTCCGATTGAAATGACGCTAACAGTGATTTCGTCAGGACCTGGAACAGAGGTTCGTCAGCGTAAGTTAACGCTGTTACCTCTGTAATGGTGATGGAATGCAGGGAGCAACTCAACCTGCACTTAGCCTCAAACTCCGCCTTCAGAAGGGCCTCCGGAATCTTGGGAAGCTGTTCACTGAACAAGGTGGAGGCACACTCGGGTCGAGTTTACCCACCGTGAACGTGGCCGAGCTCCCGACCAAAATTCGAATCCCGGGAAAAGAAGGGAGGTGGGATCTGTCTCCGGAGTTGAGGCAGCGGTTTGCCCTCTATTCCCACCTGACTAGTCAACACTGCGACCTTAGTTGTGCAGGGGGTAGGGATGGAGTCACCTACCGCGAACATCGTAAAACTCCCTTTAAAGGGAGTAAGCTTTGTATTCTCGCACTCCCAGTCAGTGAGAGCGCACATCAGGGCGGATTGGGCTTGGTCCCTGGGAAAGATAACAGTTTCCTTCGGGACCTTGTCTGATCTAATCCAGGCTTCCTCTGTTAGCCTGGCATAGCCTGGGTAGGGAGGCACCAGGTCGGGTGGAAAGAACTCCAGTTCTTCCAGACGACAAGTGCCCAAGCCCTCGATGGTCAGGTATCATTATGCAGGGGCGTGAAGAGCCAGCCGCCACGGGTTCCCCTTATCAAAGGGGGGCAGTCTGGAGGCATCCGGAACAACATGAGACTGCCGTACTGCTCCAGATTGGATAAATCCGGAGAGCAAGCTTTCCTGGGCCTGCATCCTTTGTGCCAATGACAGCACTGACTGACCAGAGGTCTCCAAGCTTGAAGCAAGCTGGGAAGAAAGGTCTTGAATCCTAGCTTCAACCCTAGAGTCTAACTTCTGCATCAGAAGTTCGGCAAAGGCCTCAGGGTCAAAGTTAGGCTGTGGAGGATTAGCCTTGGACACCCTGGATCTCGACCCTTTGGACAGGGGAGTAGCCTTACTAGTGGACGCCACTGGTTTAAGAGCCAGTGACGACCTTAAGGGAGCTGGCGGATTAGACCTTTGAGGTCTAGAGGACTTTGGTAAGTCCTTCTTTTTCAAGGATTTCACCTTGGGGACAACAGACCTAGATCTGTCCTCAAGGATAGCTGGTTTGGGAAACCCTTGAAAGGAAGAAGAAGAAGAAGAAGAAGAAGGAGAACCAAAAAGAGGACTACCAAGACTCTCTCCCCCTGCCTCACTTACCACCTTACCTTCTACCTGGTGGTCCAAGTCCACGCTCATCGGCTCGAGGTGGATGTTGATGGCCGCCACCTCTTCCGCCACCTCTCCGCACAGGTTGTCATCTTGGGAGGGTTGCGTCTCTTCCCGGATCCTCTCGATGATAGGGGCGGCCAATTCCGCCGGCACTGCAGCAGAGATCCGGGCTCCGGGGTAGAGGAGATTGCAGATCTCCTCCGACAGGACGTAAGGTTTGCCAGACGCAACATTCCTCCCAAATCCGCCGACCCAGATCTTCAGGGTCGACAGCGAAGAGTCACGGATGATTCGGTCAGACTGTAAGAAAGGGCAGGATTTACTGAGAATATTCTCCAATTACCCGTATATGTCTATATAAGTCATTAAAGTCAAAAAGAGACTAAAGGTTAGCGGTCTCTTAAAACTTACCGACTCATCCACCACTAGCTCGTACAGACCGTAGCAGACTTCACAGCCATCAGGGTGCCAAATGACCAGGTCCCCAACGTGGACCGAGCAGCTGGAGTGCGACCAGCACACCTCGTGTCCACAGGGTTGTTGGAGAACCGCTGTGCACCCTGGCTCCTGACAGCATACCATCTGTAAGTGGAATGGCGGTACATGAGTAACGTCAAGGCAAGGCCCGCCGGAGTAGGTCCGGCGGTAATAGGCTACCTTAACATAGATTATGGGTGATGAAACATGCGTGTCATCAGGCAAAACCCGCCGGAATTGAATCCGGTAGTACAAGACTAATACACAGATTTATGGGTGATGAAATGTGTGTCATCGGGTAAAACCCGCCGGAATTGAATCCGGTAGTACAGAATAATAAACAGGTTATGCTACAGAATGGCCAACTACTAATTATGTAAACATAAGTACTCTAAGATAGTCTGGCGCTATGGTACTCCGCCGCGATTTGCCACGGAAATCTCGTTATGCCACATATTATGGAAACGGCGTAAAGTGGCGGAAAGGAGTGTTCGCATATGGCCCAACTCTCAAACGCCCAGGGTGGGAACCACATAGTGGAAAGCGCCAACTAACCGAAAACCATACCCACCGGAGTGGTAACATGGACGATAACAACGAAAAGATCCGACTAACCTGGCGGAGACTGAACATAAGCGGAACTCATGATTGCATCCCTGGGACAGTGTTCGACGCTCCAGCTATAACTGTGGAAAGCGAGCAAACGAAACACCGCCTGATAAGGGAAAGGTAGCAGAGTGGCGGAAACCCGGCGAACGGCGACCAGACGGGTGGGTAGCACCCTCTGGAAGCCGAATGAAAACTCCCCACGGGGTGCCGAACATAGCGATCAGTTTCCCTCTGCTAGGAAGATGCCTAGGTCACTCGCCAAAAGCTAACTGATCAGGTAAAGAAGGACTAGGCTACATGCACACGAAATAACCTGTGCAACCTTGATCCCAGCCTACCCTCCAAAACCAAAATTTTTGGCTTGGTCAGGAAGGCCAGAATGAGCGCGACAGGTGAGGGGGAGAGAACCCTCGCATAACCTAGCCACACCCTCCAAAACCAACAGCCTGGTCAGGTGGAAGACTATGAATTGAGGTGACCCTTCACTACTCTAACCTCACCCTCCATGGTCGGGTGGGCTAAGGGGGAAGAGCAACTCCCTCACTAGCCTAACCTCACCTTCCAAAACCTAACGGCCTGGTCAGGTGGGCCAAGAGAGAACGAGGAACTCCCTCACAAACCTAACATCTCCCTCCAAAACCTCAAAACGGCTTGGTCAGGTGAGCTAGGTAGCATGAGCATCGTGAAAAGCGCCTATCTTGTCCAGCCTAACTCTCCGAAACCGATTACGGTACGGTCGAGTAGGCTAGGCTAGGATATACCTAATCGAATAAACTACCTGACGTCAAGAGTACTAACATAAAAAGTGGACCATTCGATGTGAGAAGTTTAAAATCATATATACTTAAAAATATATACTTATGAATACATAAATGACTCAGCGGCAGAGAGGGCCAAACAACAACCGTTATGCGGGAAGCGGGGATACCCAAGATGGCCGCCTCTGACGCCGAATCACATATAAAACTAATCCAAGAAAAGACATGTCATCCATCCTTGTACACATCAGTTATGATCATGAGCATAACAATACCACCATCAAGAAGGTACCAACTCGCTGGTGGAGGAAGGAAACCAGGGGAAAAGGGAGAAATTTATGATCAGAAACAAGGGAGGGGAATACCTCCATCCCTAGCCTAGATCAGTCAGATACGGGCTCCCTAGCCTCCTACCAGCGAAATGGTAATTTCTACAAATAAGGCTCCAATGGAATGGAGCATGGATAAAAACTAGCAGAAACTTCCTGCTAATAACATGCGAAGACTGAGGGTCAAGCATGGCAGAGGCAGACACAGCCCCCGCCCGGCTGCGTAGCACTATTTAACCTGGTAAACAATATACGAACAGTCAAATAATGTGCCTCTGTAATAAAAAACCAAAAGGAAATGGTACTCAACTTAGATGGTGGGAATTCTGGGTGGGAAGACATGCCGTAATCAGTAAAAAACCAAAAATACACCAAAGAAAAAACACGGTGTGAACAGAAAGGCGTGCTAAATTGTAATGTTTATAAGCTGGCGGCCGGGGTGGTGGTTGGCTGGGTGCGGAGGGTGAGGTTTAGAACGGCCCCTCACTTTTCGGGGTTTTGAGATTGGAGAAGTCTATAAGGACGGAGACCTGTGTTAGTGGCAACCACTCACCCCTTGTGTATACCGACACCATCTAATGGTGTTCGATCCAGGGGTCGTAACCCTGGCGTTATGGTTAGCTTTTTCTCTGGTATATTTAGCAATACTTATACCTAGAAATCAGTGCTAATGGACTATTTCACTGGCTGACACAGGTCGAGCCCAGAAAATCTGATTTGATTGAAGTGAAAATTCAGATACTGTATATAAAAGCTGAAGATCAAGAGAAAAGGAGTGAAAATATGACTACTGGCACCTCAATTGTACTGACAATTGGGGGTCTGCCCCCTCCAAACTGGTAACAAAATCCATTAGGTAATGAAGATTTACAAGTGGCCTACATAATATGACAAATTTTTAAGGTAATTTGTATTTTTCCTAACATGCATACCTGAGGTCTTTGCATATGGGAGATAACTTTCAGCAAGCTGGAAATCAGGCCGTTAAACTTTTGCAGGATAGTTATGGTAACAGCTACTGATGGTAGTGGCGGAAGTACTGCCCAACAAGTCGTTGTGCACTCAATTTTAAGCAGTTGATCTTTTGGCCCAGGTAAGAGAATGAGGGGTAGTAAGAGGTGGGCCCTTTATGTAATGACCTCAGGTTTGTATGTTAGGAAAAATACAAATTACTTTAAAATTTGTCATTTGTTCCTACATGAATACAAACCCTCGGTCTTTACAAGTGGGAGACTTACTTTTGGAGGGAGGATTCCGAGTAAATCTCTGAAATGACTGGTAGTTCAGCTCACCTGGGTACTCTCTTCCTGATCACGAAAGAGCAAAAGAAAGTAGACCCTACCTCTGATCTACTGAACAAGATAGATATTCAATTGTCAGACTTCTGGGGCATTTCGAATTAAAGGAATGTAATACCCTAGATTCGAAAAGGTTTGGATGAATCCACAGACCATAAAGCTAACAATAACCAACTGGCTTGCTCAGTCCCTCTCTCCCCTTGCTTGAGAGAAGGATGGATTTGCATCCACTAATCCAAACAGAGCTACATTATTGACAGGATGTTCAGTCATTTAGATCACCTGCATGCACGCCAGTCCAGCACATGATGGTTTGTTCACTGTTCATCTGTCCACTGGAAGAGGAAGGAAGACAGGAGAAAGGGAGGAGGACAGTCCCACACACACCTTCTCCTTGCAGCTGCACACCTTAGGGAAGATGCAACCTGTCCCTCAAGACCTGGGTGAACTACATGACTTGTTGAGCATCCACCATAGGATCCAAGGAAAAGAGTCCAAGGACCTATGGGCAACATCCCATCATAAAAGGAGATGAATGTGATGGGCACGAATGCATTCCATCCTCGTACTCAACCAACACCAGGAAGTTGCAGGGTACACTCGTTTGACCATCTTACTAGTTAGAGAAATGATAATTTGGATACCATTTCTCAGGTAACTCGAAGCTAATGAATGAGTTGCTGGCATCGGGTTGAAAGTTTAATATTTACGGAGGCAAAATACTGTCATTGGCGCCACAGGACCATAGAAGGGGAACGATCCATCTCCCTGATCACCTTTGAAACGTAGAATGACGAATGGTGTAAGATCTAGATGTAAATGGATACCAAAGATGTCTTACTTTATTCAAAGGTACGAGAAGGCAGATCAAAACAGCGTCAACTTCAGGAAGTTGAGAAAAGAAGGACTATGATCAAGCTTCTTCAGCGGTTGAATAAATTTCCAGATGTCAAGGTGCCAAGATCAACTGTCTTTATCTCCTGACTTCAGCGAATAATTGTTGTAATTACATTCATCTTGCTTGGGATGTCTGGTTGGCCACTGTAGAATGCTCTTCTGTCTGCTCGTGTATCTAAAAAGAACTGACCATGGCACTTAAGTTCTATCACACTGATGGGTGTCTACCTTGGATCTTGAGACTCTTGAAATCTAAAAAGAACTGTTTAAGTTCCAAGCAAGGAATTGTAAGAGCCTGCCACCCTGGTCAATATTCCGAAGGAGTGCCTATTCAGACACTGAGACTCCTGAAACTGTCTTAAGATCCACACAATATTCCAATATTCTCTCCTCGGGTTGTGGATCAACTGGTAATTGCAGCCGTAGCAGCTACTCCTTACATCTCCCACTCCTCACAGGAGGAGTGTAACTGCATCAAGTCAAAAGAAATGGACCTCCTAGCCACCACTTCTTGACTGAGTAGGAACTAAGAACAAAATATATATATATATATATATATATATATATATATATATATATATATATATATATATATATATATATATATATATATATATATATATATATATATATAGTATATGTATATGTATATGTATATATGTATATATATATATATCTGTATATATCTGTATATATATATATATATATATATATATATATATATATATATATATATATATATATATATATATATATATATATATATATATATATATATATATATATATATATATATATATATATATATATATATATATATATATATATATATATATATATACAATATGGTGCTATACAATATAACATAACAAAAACGTAGCAGACTGGAATATTTCTACCTACTTATGCTTACAAGATATGTAAAATACACAAAACCCTTATAATATACAGGTAAATAACACCATAAACATAAGTTATGAAACATATTGCATTACAGTGACCTCTCTCTCTCTCTCTCTCTCTCTCTCTCTCTCTCTCTCTCTCTCTCTCTCTCTCTCTCTCTCTCTCTCTCTCTCTCTCTCTCTCATACCTTATTTTCATTAGTATTTATTTAATGTAGTACAGTATTTCAATATTGCAGTATATGTACTGTTACATACCAATACATATATTTCTCTCTCTCTCTCTCTCTCTGGTTTATTTATATTAATCACATTTTATTTATGGATATTAAATTTATCACAACTTGGGAGTAAAACAATGACACACAATGAGAGAGAGAGAGAGAGAGAGAGAGAGAGAGAGAAATTCCTACAACTGCTCTCACAGTGCGATTTACATGCATTCAACAAATGAACAGAGAATATTTACTTGGAAATTCAATTATTTTCATTTCTCTCTCTCTCTTCACTGTATATACTTATTTTACTCCAAGTTTTGATAAAGTTTATATTCCTTAATAAAATGTGTGTAATTCAGAATAAGTGTGTACATCTGTAAATATAGTAAAAAATGCTGTACAAAAGCCTTAGCTCTTGAAGCTTACAACAGGTTCCAGATGGTGTAAGGATTTCATAACCTTTATGTGCCATACCAAATACGTAACAAAACTTTAGTATGCCCTACAAGTGCCCAGACACACACAACGATTTGGAAGAAATGTTCATTGGCTTTTTAATTCAAGTATAAAATGGTAGCTATGCTATATAAAATCAGTGCATATGGTGTTTTATATTATTATTATTATGGCTGCATCTATTGTTGGATTTGTTACAGCCTGCAAATCCTCCTCAAAAATTTTCATTATTGGTACATATCCGTATACAGCATTTTCCTGTATAAGATGAGGTAAAAAATTATGACAAATTTTCATAAATTTATCTCATACCTGTAGTATAAGATGATTGCTATATTACAAAACCATCTGTGTATTGGCTAGCATTTGCAACAACAGGTATCTTACGAAATATTGGTTATGTAAAGATGTTATTACAAATGCTGTTTTACTTACTGTATTCTTAGAAATTCAAAATACCGTATATACTCAAGTATCATGCAACTTTTGAAGACCTAATTTTGAAGCTTAATTTTAAGGGGGTTGCAGCATACATGAAATATAAAATTAGCATATGTAATACTCACATACTGTATTAGTATCATATTATAAAATACAGACATAATGAATACACATCTTTTCCACGGATCTTTTAACAAGTTATGCTTTACTTCACTGTGTCTAGTAATATTGTATGTATTCACATGTTACTAACTGTATTATAAAATATAAACATAGCAATCATACGCCCTTTGCATTGTTTAGGTTTTCGTGAATGTGGACAGCAATACCTTCTGGGAATTTCTGTTTCGGCATCAATTCAATTTCTGTTTAAAGATAACCATGGGGGAAGGTGTCGTCCCATTTGCCATACACATTACAACAATAGTCAAATGTGTTCTTTCATGTCCAGTAGCTTTGATTAAAATACTTTTCTCTCCAATGTTGTTTACGGTCGAGTTTGATGGCATATCTAAGTTTAGGAGTTTCACCTATGTTGCGGGCGCATGATGATTTATAGTCATTAGCGCTTGAACATTGTTTGATTTCTCAGCTTCAGCTACAACTTGCAGCCTAAATTTAGCAGTATATTTCCTTGCGATCTTTTCTCCATAGCGAATAAGGGTATAATGAAAAATATACATCAGTCCTATTCTACTTAACGTCATTTGTAACATAACTACAGTAACTGTTTATTATTGTACGATGGTTGAAATGCAAGCAAAACAGCTGTTGTTATCTGATTCGCTTGTCCATAGCCACGGCCTAGAATTGTTCATAGCAAAACAGTTGTTTCTCGTTCGGTTTTACTTTTACTTTTTTAACTTATCTAACTAAAAGATAGGATAAAGAGATGGATTAAGAGAGGCTAGTCCATAATAATCTGGTCTCTCAAAAACGAAACTCGCATGATATGCGTGATACATGATAAAATAGTTTTTCATGGGTGAAAATTTGGGGGTCGCACGATGTGCGAGATGGCACGTTAACAAGTATGTACAGTAAACGAAATGACAAAGTCGATTATATATCATCTTTTTCCTACACACGTTGCCTAAAAGGGAAACCATTGTTTTGTTTACACTTCATTGCCAATCATAAGCAACCCCTAACAACAATTATCATTCATAATTATCGTTCGCATGACTGAATTGTTCTAAACAGTTACAAACAGCCTAAATTTTTAATGAAAAATGAATATTATATTATCCTAAATGCTATTACTACCATAATTATGCTACGTTACCAAGAGATACAGGTTGCTGTGAGTGCAACCATAACTCAATATTCACATTTTGTCAGCTGGCTGGCCTTGCATAGATAAAAGTTGATTTCATTGATATGGAATTATTCCTTGAATAGGCTATTTATTATGAAGATATGCCAATAATATATATGGTAAAATTGGTTTATTACCTTTATTATCACTTTATTTCATAATGTGAATCTTTTCATGTATGTAGGTGGTTATCGCACCAAGGCCGAGGGTGGCCTACTGAAAACCATCACTTAGAAATCAAGGTTTGATTTTTTGAATGGTAGTATACGATGACCCCCAATTTTTAGGGGTGAATTTTATGATTTAAAGGTCATCTTATTTGCGGAAATATACGGTACCTAATTATAACAGCAATTACCATATAAGTTAATGTTATTAAAAGGAATAAGAAATGGCTAAACCTACAAAGTTCTGAACATTTTCAACATACCTCCTTCCTACAATTACACCCTTCAAAAGAGAATACATATTTTGTATTCCACCCAGTCCTAATTTACGAGACATTTCATTTCACAATATTCTTCATTTAAGAAAACTTAAAAGAATTTCTACAATCAAAATATTGTATATATATAAAACTACATCTGGTTGTAGCAAAGAGATGATTCTGTTGTATAAAAGTACAGGTGAAAAGGAAGACTGCAAGAATTATAGGAGAAGGTTACTGGTATACCAAGGAAGACATGAGAGAAGGGTTGATAGGGGAAGGACAGTTTGGGTTTAGACAAAAAAAAAAAAAAAAAAAATGCGTGGATTAAGAGTTTGCTAAGAAACAGTTATTAAAGTTTAAATAAAAATGTAAAAGTTGTGGGTTCAAACATGAGCCTCTGAAAGCTTTTGTTAGAATCAAAATAGGTTGCTATGGATGTATGATACCGAAAGTGAGCTGCTGAGAGTAATTAAGTTTTTATAGTGGAAGCAAAACATGTGAGGGTATGAATATGGGAAGGTGACAAGGTTTAAAAATGGGTCTGACTCAGGGGGTGTTATGTCCAATGTTTAACATCTATATGGCTGGTGTAATGCGAGAAATCAGAAAAAGGAAATTACACATTAGTGTAAAATTATGGGTAGTGAAAAAAATTGCATAAATTAGTGAGGGTTTGAAAGTATTTGAAATAAAAACAGCTGACAGTAAATATTAGCTATTAGCAAAAATATGGATATAAAGGTAAAAGAAGTGGCTGACTGTACAGGTATTTGGAACAAATATACAGAATGATGACTGGACTACATAATAGGTAGCTCATAGAATAAGTGATACAAAGAGGGTAGCAATATATGGCCAAAAAATTAGGGAGAGGCTTGGAGTGTCTATGGAAGCTAAGGTGGGAATGTATGAAGGGACTGTTCAGCCAAATCTCCATGATGGAAGTGGAATTTGGAGGCTGAATGTAAATGCACAAAAAAAGGCTGAAGTATCTGACATGAATTATTTGCTCAATATATGAGGCATCAGAAAAACTGAAAGGGCGGGAAAAAGAGAGATAAGTAGATGTGGGTAATAATATAGTGTTTTGAGTTGGTTTGGTTATAGGAATAAATAGAGGATGACAGGTTTGTGAAAAATAGTGGATGAACCACCCTTACAAAAATAGTTCCACAACATTAGTTGCTTCATTGGTCCACACAGATGACTCGTAAGCAGTATGTCTAACACTGATACATGTACCATAACATTCACCTCAGCTTTGCATGTATTTTCATACTTCCAGGAAGGACTGAGTCCCTTCTGACTTAGTCCTTCCTGGAAGTGCGAAAATACACATACAACTAATAAAATTCTGAAATGATTATACTACATTTTGAAATTTTACTTACATTCCCTTGTTTCCTAAATATTCCCTTTTAGTAAAAAAAAAAACATAATGATAAATTTGAAGTTGAAGCTCTTAATTCCAATTTTTTCCTACAAAATCAACTAATTAAAGTAAGAATTGCAACAATTAAAAAAGTTTTATTCCTGTCAACCAATGAAGGTAAAGTTAGCAATAAACGAATCAAATGCAGGGAATATTATGGTGATTGATGGGTTTGTTCTTATTATAATTACTGAAGTGTGACTTTTCTATTTCTTAGGTTACATCTAGTTTTTCCTTCTGAAATTTGTTCTTCTAATTCTTCAGTCAATTCTGGTTCTTTGACTATTTTAGTTCTCTTGACTTTGTCTTTATTTATTATCAAAACTCTTCTTCTTCTAATGATTCAGCATATGTGGAATGTATTAAGTTATTTATTTTCTTTACCTTCGCTTTAGTCTCTTGTATAGTCCTATGAATTTAGTGGCTAACTTATAATTAATACCACTTCTTACTTCCTTCCTGATGTAAACTTCATCCCTTATCTTGTAATCCATTGGCTTTAATTCTCCTTGATGTTTATCTATCATATTCTTCTGAGCTTCCTCTAAATTCTTGTGTAATTGCTTATGAACACCTGTACCTTGAAATTCCCAACTCTTATTTTCATAATGTCTTCAGAGTAATTAGGGTGTATAGGCTGATTCAGCCATGCATATAGTACTCTTGGTTCATATCCCATCAAAGCTTTTATGGGAGCTGCTTGTATGATACCTAGCATTTAATGATAATTGGACTCAAGATAAATTGACATCCCAATCAGGATCCTGTCCTACTGTATGCCTTAATGCATCCAGAACCTTTCTGTTATTCCTTTCTACTTAGCCATTACTTCCTGGAAGATACGGTTGTATTCACTACCTTTTCTACTTTGAATGCATCAAAATTTCTTGAACTAATGAGTTACTGAACTCTGTACCATTATCAGATATAATGAGCTGTGGAGCAGAATACCTACAAAATATCTTATCAAAGAGAGCAACTGCACACTCCTTAGCTCCTTTATTAGTTAATGGTATTAGCTCTTTATAGCTAGTGAGCACATCAGTACACACTAATATATTTACTTTTACGGCATAGATTTTCTTATGCAATTTTCGTTAAAAGCAACTGCCTTACTGGCATCAAAAAGTTTCTTGCAGGTATCTTCATACTGTCGGAGTTTTCTCCGATTCTCGTCCGTCAATATATTTCTATATTCCCCTTACTCGTAATGTGAAGGTTAGTAATAAGATAGATCTATGGCTAATCTTTTAAATGGAGTCTGTGGGATACTCTTTTAAATGGAGTCTGTGGGATGGGATATTTCCCTTATCTGTTCTTCCCCTGTAACTGTTGCAAGTATTGCACTCTTCACATAATTACTAACATCCTTGTAAATCCCTTTCCAATGGAAAGATCTTTTAACTAGTCTAACGGTCTCATCTCTTCCTGGGTGAGCTTTCATGTCATTGTCATGCATTAAGTCAATGACTTTATTTCTTAGGCTCTTGGGTACTATTCTTTTATGAAGCACTCCTTGGAATTGATCAAATGGGTCACAGTCATGACACATCCAAATTAGTAAGTCATATATGTATGCTGTTATAGAGGGATGAAGAAATTTGTTTTTATTTAGCATTTCCCAATGTTTTGTGAGAGAGAGAGAGAGAGAGAGAGAGAGAGAGAGAGAGAGAGAGAGAGAGAGAGAGAGAGAGAGAGAGAGAGAGAGAGAGAGAGAGAGAGAGAGAGAGAGAGTGTAATTGTCGTTGTGAGTGGTTCGGTTGTTGGAGTTTGTTTTACGGCTCTGTCTGTCGGTCTGTCGGGAGTTTTTCGGTTTTGGGGAAGGCTTGGGCAGTTGAGGTCCAACCTGAAAGTGAACGGGAGTTCGTCTGGCTTTTTTGTTTGGATACCGGTACCGATATTGATGGTGCATGTGTCTCTTTTTTTTCGTTCGTTGTTGGTGGAGGGTTTGTTTGAAATTTTGTTTTGTGGTTTCTGTGTGCTGTGATTGGCGACCGTGGACCTTTACCCATCTCCAGCAACCAAGATCAGGGTGAGTGTTGTTTTGTTTGTGGGTTAGAATTCCGCCACATAATATTTGGCGCCCAACGTGGGGCAGCTGGTATTGCAGCTGCAAGTGAGATTGGTGGCTGGTAGTGTGACTGAAGAGAAGGATGGAAGAGGAACTGGTAAGGTTGAGAGAGGAGAATACGTGGTTGAGGGGTGAGAATGAGAGATTGAGGAGTCAGTTGGAGGAGGTGGGGGGAAGGCTAAGAAGTGCAAAAGAAGAAATGAAAGGAGAGATGAAAGAGTCAGAAGAGAGAATGGAAGACAGGATGGTAGAGAGGGTGGATAAAAGTTGGAGGAATGATGAAAAGTGTGGAAGAAATGGTGAAAGGTATGTTCAAGGGTGTTTTTGGAGAAGGGGCTGTTGGAGGTAGGTCCTCTGGAACGTGTGAAGGGGCAAGAGAGAAAGAAAAGGAGGAAGAAGTGAATGGAAGCGTGAGTGATGAAAGTGATGTGGAAATAGGAAGTAAGAAACGAGAAATGAAAGGCAGGGTAAGGAAAAGGGGAATGAAAAGCAAGGGAAGGAACAGAGGGAAAGTAAGGATAAGTCAGGGGAAGAAAAAGGGAAGAAGGGAAAGGGTAAGGAAGTGGGAAAGGCAGGAAAGAAGGGAGAGGGTGAAGGCAGTAGTGATAGTGAGGTGGATGGAGGTGAGTGGATAAAAGTGGATAAAAAGAGGGGAAAGAAGAGTGTAATGAGTAAGATGAATGTAAGTGCGGAAGTGGACTCTTTGTATTCGGAAGAGGGTATGAACGGACAGAGTGAAAGTAGCGAAAGTGAGAGTGAAAGTGAGAAAGAAGTGAGAAAGGCTATGTATGTGAGGGAGGTACCCAGGTGTGAAAGGTATAATGAGTATGGAAGTAGGGATGTGCATGATTTCTTTAGGGAGTATGAAAGGTTTTGTCAGGATAAGTATGGGGAAAGTAAGAGAGTGTGGGCACAAGAATTAGTAGAATATTTGACTGGGTTTTTGCTTGATATGTATAGGGTTATTATGAGTGTGGGAGATGTTGAGTATGACAAGGTGAAAGCTAGACTAGTTGACCAAGCGAGGCGTATGAAAGCGAGTGTTAAGTATAAGAGGAAGAATGAATTTGATGAGGCAAGAATGAAAGCTGGGAAACCTTGTCACTGTATGCTTGTAGGCTGGAGACATTGGCAAGGAAGAAGTTTGGGGATGATGGGATAGATGAATGTAAGGAGTTAGTACGGAAGTTGTTAGGGACAGTGCCAGATGGAGTTAGAGAATTTGTGAACTTGAAGCGGAAGGAGAAGAAAAGATGGACGAATGAAAGGTTGACTTGGGGAGAAATTTTGGAAATTGTAGAAGATTATGAGCTTGACAGGGTTATAAAAGAGAGCAGAAGTGTAAGTGTAAGGGCTGGGGTAGATGAGAGAGTACCAGAGTTCGGAAGCTTTAGGGATGCAGTGTTGAGGGGCCCAATGAGAATGGCCGATAGTGTAATAGATAGGAGTGTAAGAGCAAGTAATGTGGAGGTGCCAGGGAGGATGAATGGTGGGTTTGTAAGGGAACAACGGGTTGGACGGGTTAGGGATAGTAGTGTACAAAGGGGAAGGTCGATGAGTGGAAGTCGAGCAAAGTGTTTTAGATGTAGAAAGGAAGGACATACAAAGAATGAGTGTAGGTGGGCTTTGGGAGCGTGTTTCGGGTGTGGGCAACCGGGGACATTTGGTAAGGGAGTGTACGAAAGATAGGGGTTAAATGCTACAGGTGCGGACAGGTGGGTCATATTGCTAATGGTTGTAGGGGTACCCTAGTGAATGTAATATGTGGCAACTGTGGTAAGAATGGGCATTATGCGAGAATGTGTTCAGAACCGAGAGCGAAGTGTGACGAATGTGGAATGGAAGGGCATGTATCAAGTGTATGTAGACGAAAAGAGGGTGACTGTGACAGCGAATTCGGGAAACTGAGTGTGCAGGGGTTCAAATGGGTGGATCCTCCAGGATGCAAGCGGTGCGTGTGATGCATGTACGTGAGGGGTTGTTGCATGAGGGAGGTTTTGCTGGAAAGACTGACAAGTGCATGAGTGTGCAAGTGTGTTGTAAGGGAGTAAGATTGATTGGCTTAGTAGATACCGGGTGTAGTATGAATGTCATATTTAAGAATGGATGTGAGAAATTGAGGAATACGTGTGAGATTAGGAACTGTCAGGGGAAAGTAAGAGGGATTGGAAATTTAGGGGTAGCAGTGGTTGGAAGAGTGTGTGAACGGTTAGAAATTGGGGGTGTAGTGATGGATGAAAGTGATTTTTGTGTGATTGAGAGTACGAATGATAAATATGATATTTTATTGGGATGTGAGTTTTTGAAAAAATGCGGGATGGTGGTCCGTCCTAGTATGAATGTAATTGAATTACGTATGAAAGGGGATGTGCTTGGGGATTTGTATTTGGGGAAGGATGGTAGGGTTGAGCAAAAATTGTGGAAGAGAGTGCCTGTAATTGCGACAGAGAGGGTAAAAGTGCCACATGATATTGGAGAAGTTGTGAGTGTGAAAGTGGCATGGCCGGATAGCCTCGGGATAGCCAACAATGATAGGTGTGAGTATGTGGTTGAGGGAATAGACATAAATAAATTAGTCAGGGCAAATGTGTGTATATGATGGGGTTTTGAACATGGGAGATCCGAGGGTATATATAACGTCATTGCCGAGTGTCAGGAAGAAGCGAGTCCGAGGCATATGTGAGGGAGATTGCGTGGGAATATTACGTGCGTTGGTGAATGTGGATGATGAGAGGTGCGTGAAGGTGCGGCAGGTGATGACAGGTGATTTGAAAGGAGTTAATGATTGGACGTATGAGGAGTTGAAGGAAAGAGTAAAGGTAGATGAAAATGTAAGTGATAATGTAAGAGAACGATTGAGGAGAATGTTGTGGGATAGGCAGGGGGCATTGAGTCGTGGAGACGAGGATTTTGGGGGATCGAAGTTTCCCGAATTTAAAATAGTTCTGGAAGATGACACCCCCATATATCAGCGTCCCCGACATTTTTCTCCGTCTATCAATCGTGAAATAGAGGAGCAGTGTGAGAGCTTGAGAGGGTGGGAGTGATTGAAAGAGTACGAGTGCCTGGAATAGCCCCATTGTACCGGCACGTAAGCCAGATGGAAGTTTGCGAATGTGTGTGGATTATCAGAAGGTGAATGAAGTAACTGTGAAAGAGCGATTCCCGATGAATGTGGTGTCTGATTGTGTATACAAGATGAATGGAATGAAAGTGTTTACAAAATTAGATCTGGTAAGGCTATTACCAGATGCCTCTGGAGGAGGGGAGCAGGCATATTACGGCCTTTTCTAGTGGTTCCTGCCACTACCAGTTCCAAGATTGAGTTTCAGACTGGCTAATGCGCCTGCTGCCTTCCAAAGGGCAATGAATGTGGTTCTGGCTGGGTTTGATCGCAAGAAGGTAACTGTTTTTATAGATGACATTTTGATTGCGAGTGAGACTGTAGAAGAGAATATGGAACTGCTTGAACGAGTGTTAGAAAGGTTGGAAGAAGTAGGAATAAAAGTAAAACTTGAAAAGTGTGCTTGGTTGGCTGGGGAGGTGGAATTCCTAGGCATATGGTGAGTGGAAGAGGTGTAAGGAAGAGTGATAAGTTCGTGAATAAGGTAAGAGAATTTCCACGTCCCCGGACCGTGCGTGAGTTGAAAGGATTTTGGGTTTAATTGAGTTTGGAAGGAAGTTTATAAAAGATTGTTCAGGGATTGGGAAACCACTTACTGAATGGACGGGAAGAGAAATTGTGTAAGAATGAAATGGGATGAGCGAATGATCGAAGCGTTTGAGAGATTGAAAGAGGAGGCTGCAAGAGACGGCGTTGGCTTTCCGGACTATAGTGAGAATGCGAATAAACTAGAACTGTATACGGATGCAAGTAAATATAGTATGGGAGGATGCTTGGTACAAATGCAGAAGGCGAATAGGGGAGAACAATTGAGAGTAATTGCGTATGTGAGCAAGGCGTTTGGAAAGGCAGAGTTGAAATATTCGGTGATTGAAAAGGAATTGGCTGCAATAAGGTTTTTGTGTGAAAGCGTTGAAAGTATTTTTGTATGGGGTAGATTTTGTGATACGGACGGACCATCGACCGCTAGTATATATGGTTAAAAAGGAGAGTGTGAATGCTAGAATTGCGAGAACGATAGAGGATTTGAATGAGTTTAGTTTTAAGGTAGAGTATGTACAAGGTAGACAGAATATTGCTGCAGATGCTATGTCGCATATGTGGACTGAATGAGATGATAGGGTTAGGAGCGACTGGGACCCGGACCAAGTACCTGTAGGATTTGTGGTAAAGCAACAGTATGTAGGGGAGAATCGAGTGTGGGAATGTCTGTTTGGGGGGTTGAGTAATTTGGAAACAAATGGGTTGATTGACGGAGTACCTGCAAGCATGAACAAGTTACGTGAAAAGGTGATGAATGAGATGCCGGAAGGAGGAGTGCGAGGAAGGAAGGGAATTAGATGAGGAGGAAAAGTTAGTGAAAGTGTTGTTGGTAGTGGCTGAAATGTTTAAAATTACAGTACGATTGTTCTTTGGATGGAATAGGCTGGTGGAGTATAAAGGAAGGGTGAATGAAAATGGTACGAATGTGATTTTAAATGTTCACTGTGGAAAGGATACTTGTAGCTGGCTGGTTAAGAAAGGTGATTGTGGGGAAAATGAGGGAATAAGGGGTAGGGTTGAGGATATCGTTGAAGATGAATGCGATGAGGATGGTTGTGAGGAAGCTAAGCAGGTGAATGTAGCCGTGAGAGCATGTATGCATGAAGCGAAAGGTAAGTTAGTAACGAATGTAGTGGTGGATCAGAATAAATATTGTAGTTTGGTAGACACGGGAGCACAAGTGTCGTTAGTGAGTAGTACAGTAGTTAGTGAATTGGAAAGGTGCGATTGGGATATAAAAAGAAAATCAACGAGTGTAAGGATACATGGTTTGGGACAAGGGAGTGTGCTAGTATGGGAGGAGGCACAATTAAAAATTCAGTTAGGGGGATTTGAAATAATACATAATTTTGTAGTCATGGATGAGAATGATATGCCAACATGTTTTTTATTAGGAATTGATTTTATGAGAATGCATGATATAAGTGTGGATGTCGGGAGGGGAATTTTAGGAAAGGGCAGCAGGGAAATAACGAAGGTTAAAGGAGGATGTGTCTAAAACTAGTTTTGTAGGTATGGCAGATATTGCAAGGAGTGAAAATGATTTGTTGAGTGAAGAGGAAATTAAGCAGATGCAAAATCAGTGCATGAAAATAAATATGTTAAGAGAGTGTGTTAGGGGTGTAAGATTAGGAAGTTGGCCGTCTGAGTTAGAAGTATATAAGCGAAGTGCTAAGAGATTTGTTGTATGTAAAGGTATAGTTTATTTTTGCATCAGGAAGGAATATGGGATGGGGAAGTGTATGTGCCAGTATTTTCGGAAGACGCAGCCATGGGTATGTGTTTATTGGTGCATAATAGGTTTGGACATCTGGGGAAAAATAAATTATGGGAATGTATGAGAGAGAGATTGTATGTGCCTGGGTTGAGTAAAATTTGTGCGGATGTAGCGATTACGTGTGCGGACTGTCAGAAGGGTAAGTATCAAAGTGTGCATGCGAATCCACCTGTGTTGCGATTGCAGATGAAAGAGTTGTTTGAGATGGTTGTGATTGATTGTGTGTCGTTGCCTGTGACTGTCAGAGGACATGTGGGAATGGTTGTAATGGTAGATCATTTGAGTAAGTTTGCATATGCGTAGCGATTCGAACAAAAAGAGTGAGACTGTAGCGAGAATGGTGGGTCAAGTGATGTTGCCAATGTGTGTGTGCAAGCCGACGCGAATGTTGAGTGACAATGGGCCTGAATTTGTTGGATGGGAGTTTGAGCAAATGTTGCGTGATTGGGGCATAGAACATGTGTACTCTACGCCGTTATATGCCCAGTGCGAATGGATTGGCGGAACGAACGGTGAGAACGTTGACAGAGATATTACGTATGATGAGTGAATGTGATAATGATTGGGATGTAAACGTTGGGCGGCGTTGTGGGTATACAACGCCACCGTGCATAAGGGTATTGGTATGTCTCCGTGTAAATATGTGTTAAATTTTGAAAAGATAGTGAGACCGAGATTGGGTCTATCTGAGAATGATAGGGAGGTATGGAAGAAGGCGCATGAAAGGTTTGAAAGTTACAAGGTGGGCGAGAAAGTGTTGAAAGAAGTAATCGAGAAAGGACGGTTGAATGTAAATAAAGTGCGTGAAAAATTTGAGGGTCCGTATGAGGTGTTGGAAGTTGGTCCCAGTGGGCTTAGTTATGTTGTAGGGGAAGTATGTGTAGATGGTAGTGTGAGAGAAATGCGAGCGCATCACAACCAATTGCGTAGATGGAAGGATGTAACGGAATATGTGAGAGAGAATGGGGTGTATAAATGGTTGAAATCGAATGTGGGTGAACCAAGTATGCATGAGAGCTTGTGTATGGAGGATCAGCAATTTGTTTTGATAGAGTATGGTAAAAACGTAAGAAAGGGAAGAACGTAAGTAAACTGAATGGTCGTAAGTTGTGTGATAGGGTGTGAGTGCCAAAGTGGAAATGAGTGATAAAGCGTGTAATACGGATGAATGGGATGGTATGGATAGAACGATAGCATATGGGGTTTGATATAACTGAGTTGACTGAACGTGTAGGGGTTAGTGAACGGTTGGAGGTGAGCAAAAGTGTAAGAGTAAGAGAGCGTAGCAGTGATAGACGAGTGATTGAAAGCATGAATGAATCGTTGCAAGAATTGGAAAGGTCAATGAGCGAAATGGGATGGGTTAGTTGAAGAATTGGGGAGGTATTTGGGAACGAGTTAGAGGGTATAGATGAGATTGTGGATGAAATTGAGAGTGGTAATAGTGAAGAAGATAGCGAGAATCTGAGAGAGAATGGAGGAGAAAATGTAAATCTGAATGTTGCTGGAAGAGAGAGCGAGTCTGAGAGAATGATTGCATGCCCGCGAACGCGATCTAGAGGACCTGCTAGTGAGCATCCGTGGGTGTTGCGTAAGGCGATTTGAAAGAGGTGTGAAAGGTGTTGGTTGGGAAATGCTAAAAAGGGGGGAGAAATATAGAGGATGAAGAAATTTGTTTTTATTTAGCATTTCCCAACGTTTTGAGAGAGAGAGAGAGAGAGAGAGAGAGAGAGAGAGAGAGAGAGAGAGAGAGAGAGAGAGAGAGAGAGAGAGAGAGAGAGAGTGTAATTGTCAGTGAGTGGTTGGTTGTTGGAGTTCGTTTCTACGGCGCTGTCTGTCTGTCTGTCTGTCGGGGAGTTTTTCGGTTTTGGGGAAGGCTTGGGCAGTTGAGGTCCAACCTTGAAAGTGAACGGGAGTTCGTCTGGCTTTTTGTTTGGGATACCAGTACCGATATTGATGGTGCATGTGTCCCTTTTTTTTTTCATTGTTGGTGGAGGGTTTGTTGAAATTTTGTTTTTGTGGTTTCTGTGTGCTGTGATTGGCGACCGTGGACCTTTACCCATCTCCAGCAACCGAAGATCAGGGTGAGTGTTGTTTTGTTTGTGGGTTAGAATTCCGCCACACTGTTCAGTGCATCTATGGGGCATCCAATTCAGTTACTTAATTCTGCTTATTCCTTTTAACTAAAATCTCTTTTATTTTCCACATATTTAAAGATCTTCATCTCTTACTGGTGATCTGGTTTTTCAGCGCTTGTCTAGCGACGAAAATCAGCGATTTTGGGCATTGATATGCACCGATTTCTGCTTATCAGCGCCAATAATCGGGTATTGGTGCTGATACATACCTAACAGAGGTGCCAATAACCAAAAATCGGTGATTTTCGCTTATCATCATGCCGTCAGAGCGGAACCTCCGCCAATAACCAGGGACTGCCTTACATTGCTTTTGGGTTCACTTGACTTTACTTCTTGGCTAATCGTATTTATACTATCATTTTGATGCCCTTTGTTGGCCGAGTCGGTTGAGCTTCAGACCATCATTCGATGGGCCGGAGTTCAATTCCCGCCGCCGGCTGATGAAGAGTTAAAGGAATTTATTTCTGGTGATAGAAATTCATTTCTCGCTATAATGTGGTTCGGATTCCACAAAAAGCTGTAGGTCACGTTGCTAAGTAACCAACTGGTTCTTAGCCACGTAAAATAAGTCTAATCCTTCGGGCCAGCCCTTGGAGAGCTGTTAATCAGCTCAGTGGTCTGGTAAAACTAAGGTATACTTAACTATCATTTTGTGGCATGTATCTTGATAATGCATCTGCTACTTTATTGCTTTTCCCTGGCACATATTTTACTTCTTTGTCATAATCTTGGGCTGTCATAAACCAACAAGCTCTATGTCCAGAAATGTTTGGGTTCTTAAGCATTTCTACTGTAGCAAAATGATCAGCAAACACTGTTATCTTATAGCCAAATATTATATATCTGAAGTGCTTTAAAGCATCTATTATGGCTAAAGACTAGGTCCACTACTGAGTAATTTTCTTCTGTGGGTTTTAGTTTTCTACTGTAATATGCTATGGCATTATATTTGTTATCATGTATTTGCATTAAGCATGCTCCTATACCAGTGCAACTTGCATCTGTAGCTAAAAAGAATTTTTTACTAAAGTTTGGGAAGCTAAGTACTAGAGGATATGTTAATCTTTCCTTTAGTTCATCAAATGCTTCTTGTTGCTTTGTTTTCCACATGAATAACACGTTCTTTTAATAACTCCGTCGGCAGAGCGGATATGGTTGCAAAATTCCTCATGTATTTGTGGTAAAAACTGGTTGGACCCAAAAATGCCTTCACATACTTCTACAATGAGGTGTAGGATACTCTATAATTGACTTAATCTTTAAGTTGTTTACTTCCACACCCTTCTCCCTTAATGTGTGTCCCAAGTCTATTTTCCTTCTAGGGAAAGTGCAATTTCAGATTTGCCTTCTAAGTGGTTATTAATCTGTTGTGAGCTCGTGCTGCATTCTGAATATCCTCCTTATGTCTTGTCTTTCTTTAGAATATTTTTCAGCAAAGAGTTTTCTCGTGTCCTCTAATCAATTTGCATAGAGGTGTTCTAGAAATCTCACGACCCTTTTTAATCACTAATTGCTCTCCAGGTGCATCAGTGTTGATCCCTTGTCTAGCTATAGTTGGATAGCCAATTAACAAATGTGCAAACTCTAACTGTAAATCTCTTGCTACTAGAGCCTTCCCCTTTAGTGAAACTCTTCCTAGCTTAAAGGGAAGATTTATTTGTCCTACTATTTTGATACTGTTACCCTGAAAGTCTGTGATTCTACAGTCTACTACTGGGTTCAAACTTAAGTGAGGAAAATACAACTGATATACCTTTTCAGACATTAATTCTTAGGATTACTTGTGTCAAAGAATGTTGCAATAAGCTTCTCTAAACCAATATGTGCAGGAAATATGGTCTATAATTATATTTATTCCCTAGATTAACTTTGCTAACCTGCGTAGTTTTGCTTAGGTTTGGCGATCCGGTCCTTCCCTCTACAGGCAGTCCCCAGTTATCGGCAGGCTCGGTCATTGGCGATCCGGTTTTACGGGGCTTGTCTAATGAAGAAAATCGGTGATTTTTGGTGCCGATACATACCTAACAGAGGCGCCAATCTCTGTTTATTGGTGCCAATACCTGGTTATCAGCACCAATAAGCGCCGAAAATCATCAATTTTCGGTTATCATTGATGTTCATTTATCATCACACCGTCAGAACGGAACCCCCGCCAATAACCAGGGACTGCCTATATTATGAAGGAAGATCTGTTATACCACTGAAGTGAAAATTTACCATTGTGTCATCTGATATTGATTGATCTGGTCAGTACCCTATAGTTGCAGTTTAGTTAGTATCTTGACACCTATTTCAGCTTAGTGGTCTGGTTAAACTAAGGTATACTTAACTTGACACCTATTTGGGGCTGGATCCCTAATCCCTCTAGCTTGTGGAGACTGACTACAGTCTCTACCTCTGCCTCTTGACTGAGATCTATATCTAGGGGCTGAAGCAAGTCTATTTCTGCAATCCCGAGCGCTATGTCTTATTCTCTTATGAAAATGGCAATACTGTAAGCTATCCCTCGGCAATCACTGGAATAATGTCTCTTCTTCTGACAGTTATAACATGTGACTGTCCGAAATCCTCCTTGAAAGGTGTTACCTGGTGTCCTATTCTGATTTCCAGCTGGTTTCCTAGATCTGTTTTGTCCCCTTCTTTTTGTCCTACGGTGATAACTAAAGGTCTGTGTATGGGGTTCCCTTCGGAATTCCTACCTAAAATTTTGCCACTTCCTCTTTGATTTTGGCAGAAAGTAGCAATTTTAGGTAGGAATCCCATATACAGACCTTTAGTCACCGTAGGACGGACAAAACAGATCTAGGAAACCAGTTGGAAATCAGAATAGGACAACAGGATGTCTCCCATTTATGGGTCATCCTTCCAATAGCTTCAGACGGCAAACTTCCAATGATTTTTCTTTTTTTTTATAATCTACTCATGGTTTTGATTTGAGTAACCGATATTACATGCTCGTCTCTCCGCCTTCCCTTGTCCATTTTGTGGGTGAAACTAAATGACCCCATTTATTCACATGGTTATATAACTGGAATTATAAACCGAGTCTAATAAAAGAATAAGGACATGCAGAGAATAAGTGATAAAGAGATACCCTGAATGGATTCACAGTTGTCGGACCACCCAAAGTTCAACAATAAATCAGTGTTGAGTGTCTTATATGGAAAAGGGACTGCCTTCAGCATCTTAGTGAAAATCCCAGATGTGAAAGTAAACAGAGAAGGGGCACAGACAAACTATGAGCGATTTTCTTATGTGAAGACCACACTGAAGATATCGGTGTGTTCAATTGGTGTAAGGACAAATTCCAGATTGTTAGTGAAGGATCCCTCAGTGTATACAACACTCGAGACCAAGGCAAATTCATAGTCTTAGCACTGAATACCACTAACGGAGTCTTGACATCGACAGTGAGTTTTTTAAGTGCCTAGATTAATTTGAGGGGAGAAGCTAAGGACTTAGGCTCCTCCTCTAAGGGTCAGGCTTATATGCTTGGCCAATCAGTACCAACAATACCAGACCTTGGACATCCTCCTATCGAAAGCCCTTGGCCAATGCCCAACAAGAGTACCCAGACAGACACTTTCAATGGTTGGAATTGAGGCAGAAGGTGTTTTCAAAAGGGAGCAATGCCCAATTATCAACAGGGATTCTATAGGACACACCTCCCAAGTCAAAATGGAATAACTAGGAGGAGGTGCTAAAAACAGGGGTCAGCGAATATAAGCAGAAACACAGCAACAGAGAGAGAGAGAGAGACAGAGAAGGCACAAGAAAAAAGAGGGGAGTGTGAGGGGTCTGTGGAGGTGACACTGAGAACCTCAAGAATTTGTGGACCTAGATAAAATTTCATGAGTGACCAAAGACTAATAAGAGATAAATCTTAAGTCTAAGTTTCAGATTTATAAAATTTACAAAGTGCCTTATTAGGATAAAGACTCGGTCATTTTCGGCTACCCATTTACAAGGTGGAAGAAAGCTTATAAGAACTATAAAGCCAGAATAAAGTAATTTTAAGGAATCATAATTCTCATTTCAAACCAAAATTCTAAAAAAATTGTGAAACTCCAAGATAGCTGATGTCTAACTATGAGAAGTTGAGTGCAACAAGCTAACTGTTCCTAGGAAAACAAAGCCCACGAGCAACATAGAAGTTACCAAAGAAGAGAACTGCCTCCCCGACAACATATGCAAGGCTGAGGTGAATGTTATGGTATTATGTAACAGTGTTAGACATACTGCTTACAAGTCATCTGTGTGGGCCAATGAAGCAACTAATGTTGTGGAAATATATTTGAAAGGGTGGTTCATCCACTATTCAGCATTTAAAAGTTTAACAACAGCAATGACCGTTGTGTTATTTTTTCTCTGGAACTGAGTCCTATTATGGGAAACAACTTTTTGAAAAAATTTAAAACATCATTATTTCCATGTAATGCTGCACTGGTGAGACTTTACTTTAATCACAGAATGATAAAACTAAATCTTACCTCCATAATAGTCATTTCATCACCAGCTTTTACATCAGGAAGGCTCTCTTCATCTTGTAAAGCCAGCCAATCCATAACCTGCAAATTAGACATTCAATATTGCATGAACTCTCAACTCAGAAATTCATAACATGCTTCATCTTACTTTACTAAAATACTGGGGACAACGAGTTTGGTCTCAAACCTACCCAAACTGCACAACATTTACTTTAAAACACTAAATGTGAAATGTGACAAGTGAAACTTTTCCAAATTAATGAAGCTTGAGAAATATAAACACTGAATTAAGGCAGCACAAGATTTGATGTTAAGTTTCCTGGAAGCCAAGATGCTTCTACTTTTCTTTAATCCTTTAAAAGCTATTTAAAAACATTTTTAAGCATAACTCCACTTATTTCACAAAATAAGTAACAGAGCCTCAAAATAATGAATCCCACAATTATGGTTTCTTTAATTACTGAACAGACTTGAAAAACAAGGTGTCCATAAACAAATTTATTAATTTCTGAAATTTATGGAAAACATGTTAAATTGTCAGACCTGAAATGACGTATAACTTGAACAATCCATTTAAGCAAGCTGGCATCACATGAGGCACAAAGTACCTCAACCCAGCACACCCAACTGCCTGCACTATACAGCATACTAATT